>NC_044363.1:5634912-5934912 GCF_007364275.1 Archocentrus centrarchus | reverse complement strand
ATAAATAAGTGTGGGGTATAAACAGATTAAACAGATTAAAAAGAGGTGAATGAAAAAGAAATACTCAGTGCATCATGGGAACCCCCCAACAGCCTAGGCCCTAATAATAAGCTTTATCATAAAGGAAAGTTTTAGACCTAATCTTAAAAATAGAGAGGGTGTCTGTCTCCCAAATACAAACTGGGAGCTGGTTCCACAGAAGAGGGGCCTGAAAGCTGAAGGCTCTGCCTCCCATTCTACTCTTAAGTATCCTAGGAACCACAAGTAAGCCATCAGTCTGAGAGCAAAGTGCTCTATTGGGGTGATATGGTACTATAAGGTCTTTGAGATAAGATGGGACCTGATTATTCAAGACCTTGGGCCAGAGGGCCATCTCTCAGGTCCTGTGTCAGGTCTTTGCTGGACTTTTTTTTTCTTAAAGACATGACATTCAGATATTGTTCATCTGCAGTAGATATTTTTTTAGGTCTGCCACTTCTTCTTTAGTCTTCTAATTGTCCAGTTTCCTCAGCCTGTTTAAGGACACACTGCACACCATGCTGAGCTATACCAAGTTTCAGCTAATACCTATTTGGGAAGAGCTATTAGCTGAAAATGTATATGAATGTAAAGGAATATGTTTTCATATATATATATATATGCCTATCAAACTGGTTTCTCTTTTGTATTTTTCATGGATTTAAAGGCATTTGTTCCCACTCTCTGGGACAAATGCTGTTGTCTTGTTGGTATAACACACCCAAACAGGCTCAAACGCTATTTTCAACTTGACACTTGCTCTACAAGTTTCTTCTACTTCTTTGAAATCTGCTTGAGTTTTACAGCCTGTAGCTGAATAAAACGGCTCCTCTTTGCATGAGTGGCTTATTATGACTTCAAATAAAATTGACTTTTATATTTGCCACAAGGCAGGGAAAAATGTATTCCATGACTCAATAAAAATATGAAACAGAGGAGCAAAAGGTTCATAAAACCTGATTAAAACAGCAAAGAAGCCCATAAAATCACAGCTAATTTCTAAGGTAGCAGATGGAGTGACTCACTGTCTTGCTCAAAGTATGTACAGCAGAGCAAATGCTTGTTGAATGGCCTCATCCTGAACCAATAAACAACATTAAATATTTTCTTTGAAACCAGGAAACTGTAAACACAGTTTTAATCTGTTAACCTCTTGGGCGATACAAATGTCAGAGTTCCACCTTAAGCCTCACACCCTTTAATGGGAAGCCCTCAAAACCAATCCTTGATGAAAAAACGTAGATTAAACTTTTTTTTTTTTTTTTTTACAAACTCAAGATTTCAGCATCAGCACCAATCCATAAATATCACAAGACCTGTCGGGGTTTTCAATCAAGATGTTTTTGTGGCTAACGGCTGTCTCCAAATGGCCTCTGGCTACAATAATGCTATACTCAATATATGACAGCTCTTCATTGTTACGTAGTTTGGTTTGTAGCAACAGCTAGATAGACGAGGCACAAAGAGAATTCATACACATAGATGTACCATATCCCTGTTCACACAGGGGGCCCACCTGGGGGCTCAGACCTGTTCCAGTATAAAATGGAAACAGTTTTTGCTGTTTTTTGCTATGTTCTATTGAAAGAAATGGAAAAACTAAAACTAACGGGTAATGACAGATATAGCTATATTATTATTATTATTATTGATAAGTTGGGAATCATGTCTTTTACTAGTTTAGGGATGAAGCCTGAATTTGACAGCTCATTGTGTGGTCAGCTCGTGGTCTTTCGTTTGTTCTGCTGGAACTCCCATTTCCCTTCTCTTTGTTATATCTTTGGAAATAATTATTTTGGCATTATTAAAAATGTCTTGAACTGCAGTAATGTTATGGCTTTTCATATGTTAGGTTCATTAGATCTCCCTACGAGCAAGCACTTGGCGACAGTGTCATGTCGGGCGGTGTGAGAGGTGGGGACGGACCCATATGCAGGACTCATGAAACTAACATAACTCGAAGACGTTTATCGTAAAACAAAATACAAAAATCCTCGTGGGAGCCAGATGAAGAGTAAATGTCAAAACCAAGAGAGGCAACACACAAACACTCCAACATAACAACAACAACACAACAACAAGCAGAGAACACACAGGACTTAAACACGCCAGGGGATAACGAGGGAAAGTGGAAACAGCAGGTAACACAGCTAAACACAATGACAGTGACGAGACAAGGGGAAGCAAAACTAAACACACTGCACAAGAAACAAGACACTACCAAAATAAAACAGGAAGTGGACACCAAGACTAAGACACCAGAACTTGACAAACCTGAACCACAAACACAACAGGAAGAAACCTCCAGCAGAACCAGGCTCAGGGGCTGTGGAAGAGAGCCAGAGATTAATAATAACTAGGGGTAGGACTTTAACGCGTTAATTTCGATTAATTAATTACGGGGAAAATAACAAATTAAAAGTTTTAACGCATTCTAATCGCACTTTGTACCATGGAACGTTTCTCAGTGCACGAGTTCCAGGCATACAGATTATATCGACGCACGATGTCAAAAATTCAAGGGCCGCATCCTTCGAAGGACCCATCCTACGTAGACCGGGTCCTTCGCAGCCCACGAAGACCGCAAAGGCCGGAAGTGAGCGGCTAGCCTTCATATCAGCGTCGCCTGCCCTCACCTCTGCGTAGCTCATGTCACTGTGAGTGCAAAGCACAGCTGTGTAAAAGCAGCTGTTAAACGGAGAATGAACTTTTTCTCCTTTTTGTGGTTTAATTTTAAGTCTTTAATTCAAAATAAGCTGTTAAAACAAGCATAACACATTTCAACATCAAGGAATACAGCTGAGCGAATGATTCATTTCCAACTATAACAAGTGAGACATTAATGTTGAATAAAACTATCCAGTTATGATGCTGAACTTTAATTTCAGGAGTTTGCTTATCACAGGAGCACTTCCACCCTTCATTGGTCTGTGTAGTAGACTGGTGGGAAAATAAACAAAATTTTGAAGTTTAATCTTATGTATATTGATTCATTCATCAACCAAACTTAAATTAATATTTATCATGTTAAATATTTAAATGTGATAAAATGCGATTAATTTCGATTAATTAATTACAAAGCTCCTAATTAATTAGATTAATTTTTTTAATCGAGTCCCACCCCTAATAATAACCAATGATTAAATGCAGAGTGGTGTACAGTTTCTCTCACCTCTAAGAGAAACTGTAAGAATTTTGGAAAAGACATTTCAAGATGATCAGATTTACTTTTTATGTGATGTTAATAGAAGCAGTCCTATCAGCACAGGCATCACCAATCACAGTCATGTATTTGTTGCAGACTTATTAATAAATCTTCAAGGACAATGAAACTTTGGCCACAACTGGTAGAAAACAGCAGTTTTTGTTTTCCTCAGTGATGGAAAAACTGGACTAACTGTGGAAAATTGACCTGGCAAAAGAAACACTGAGCTGACTGAGCTGTCTATCTGCACTTTAAGTGATCGTTTTCACATCTATCACAAACTTCTGCATCTGCTGTTGTCATCAAAGCCTTCCGGTATCAGAGGAAACGCTGACACTCAGGAGCTGCAGGTATTACAGCTGAACTCCTGTGAGGGAGGAATTCACAGAAAACAATTCTCATTCCAGTGGTATAAAATAACACCAGGATGTGACATGACATATGAGACAGGTGCTGTCACAACCAAACTAAGGGGTGTATTTTAGCCCATACCAAGTAGTTTTCTGGTCTTAAACCTGACCAAGTATCCTAAACCTACAATAACACTTTTTAATATGCTGTAAATGTGTTGTTATCCAACAAGCACATATCTTCAAGTTGTCTGTTGATGAATCTTTGAATATATTAAAAACTTTAACATCTTAGAAGCTTTTGTAACACTTCAAACACAGGAGTCGATCAGCTGGAAACAACAGAGAGCATCAACCAAGAAGACAACAACAGATGTCAGCAAACAGTAAGCAGCAGGTACAGACGTCAGGACGATGCAGCAGAAGGCTGATGAGAATAAAATAAAAGATCAAACTAATAATAGCAGAAAGGAAATCTGACAGACTGGTTAAAAGTGCTGAAAGTCTGACTTAAAAGATGATACACTAACGAAGAAGAGAAGGAAACAAGGGGGTAGAAAAGGAAACAAGGAGGTAGAAAAGGAAACAAATGGGTTACAGAAGTAATCTAGGAGGCTAGAGAAAACAAAGAAAATATTGAGGGAGAGAAGGAAAAAAGGGGAGGAAACAAGCAGATAGAAAAGGAAATGAGGAGGTAAACAAGCAAACAAGGAAATAGGAAATTAAATGTTGAAGGCGAGAAGAAAGTAATGGGGTAGGAAAGGAAACAAGGAGGAAAAAGAAAACAAGGGAGTAGAGAAGCAAACACGAGGTAAATAAAGGGGAAAAGGACATAGACATGCAAAATAAGAGAGAGAGGATGAAAAGGAGGTAGAGGAGTGACAGGAAATGCAAGGTAGACGAGGAAACAAGAAGATAGAACAGAAAACAAAGAAGTAGCTAAGGAATTACAGAGTAAGAGAAGGAAACAAGGACATGTCCAGCTATGCTTGAAAGGACACAGCAGGACTATTTTTTCCACAGATAAATTCTTGTGCAGTTTCACCGTTCGGCTCCAGCGGGACAGTCGGAGAGAAAGTCGGTGTTTTGGTCGCCCGCTGTGAGGAGATGCAGGTGAAACAGGAGAGACAGAAATGTAAGAGGAAAAGAAAACAAGTGCAGCGGGACAAATACCGAAATGAGAGCCCACAAAGCAGGAAAACAACGGTTTCAAATTGAGAGATGGAAAAACGAGATAAAGCGCAGGCAGCTGTGTCTTCAGTCTCACACAGAAATGTCTGCAGCACCAACACCGTATATTTATTCCAAACATTTATTCAGACACAAGCTCCATCTGAACCCGCAGACAGGAAAATTGGCTCCCACACACTTCTCTTGGTGCTTTTCATGGTGTTGTGAGGACCCTTTGTGATCCTGACCTCAGCTAAAAGCTATGACTTGATTACTTAACAGCACTTTAAAGAGGAGGGGACCTCACTGAGGCTTCATTTCTAGCGACAGCTTTATTATCCTAACATTTTTTAGACTCAACAAACATCTTTATTTCCAGGGGAAAAAAGTCCTTACTTAATATTTGAGCTGAGGTTCCAAATTTGCTCCAGATTTGCAGACAGTCCTTATTTCAACAGTGTACTCTGAGGTTAAAGAGGTCACTCAGTAGAGCCCCCCCCCCCAAAAAAAAATTTCTGTGTTGATAATATGCAGCAGTAGATAACATCCAATGTTGTCATCATAAATTACTAGATTACAAAGACCAGAAAATTATTTTATTGGCTTTTTATTTTAATCTAGTGCAGTGTGTCTTATTACCATCAACAGAAAATGGTGTGTGTGTGTGTGTGTGTGTGTGTGTGTGTGTGTGTGTGTGTGTGTGTGTGTGTGTGTGTGTGTGTGTGTGTGTGTGTGTGTGTGTATTCTTGATATGTTTTATTAAGTTTATGTACCCTAATATCATCCTCTAGAAAAAACATAAATTTGCTAAGGTATCAATTGTATATGTGTATTTGATTTCTGTGTATGGTTTGTGTGTGTGGTTTGTAGTTCACTTTGCATTATTGTGAGTATTTAAAATAGCAAAAGACAATGAATTATAAACAGTAATTGTTCATACCTGAGTACCAAATTTTGATAGATGAAAAATTCACTGTGATATGGGTTTTAAAAGCTTTCCAATGATGAGAGAGGCAAATTATTTTTGGTGACCTTGACCTTTGACCTTTAAAATGAAATCATGTGTTCTTGGGCCCCTGAGGAATATTCCCACCAGGTTTCATTAATTCTGGTTCAAAACTTTGTGAGAGGGATTTTGTCTTTTTTTTAACATTTTAGTGATGTTGACCGATGCTTTTGGAAGCCATCAACACGCTTCTAGAATAATTCTGGATATCTGACCATTTGATCACCAGAATTGGTAGTTAATTTAAACTGGTTGGTTTCCTGGCACCGACTGGACTTTAAAGCGTAGTCCACAAATTGTCAATAGGGTTGAGGTCGAGGCTTTGAGGAAGGCCATTCCAGAAGTTTAATAGTGAAGCTGAAGTTGAAGAATTTGATGGTAATCCTCCTTCTTTGTTCATCTATCCACTTTGTGCAGTGTAGCTGTACCACTGGCAGCAGAACCATTCCAGATGCTACCACGATCATGCTTGGCAGCTGCTTCAGTGTTCTTAGGTTTGAACTTCTCACCTTTATTCCTGCAAACATACTTCTTGTCATTGTGGGCAAAAAAGCTCAATCTTTGTCTCCTCTGACCATAAAGCTTTCCACAGAAGGCATTTGGCTCATCCATGTGTGCAGCTGGAAATGTCAGTCAAGTCTGATGGTGTCAGTTTTGGAGCAGGGCCTTCTTTCTTGGTTGGCACCCTCTCAGTCTGTGGCAATATAAAAATCACAGTGACACTGGTGCTGCAGCAGTTTTGGCTTGAGTTTGGGTCTTCTTCCACACATCTGAAACACTAGTATTTGCTGACAACTTAGCACTCTGTCTCCTTGTCTAAATATGGTCACTTTGTGCTGTGAAACACACCTGCTAATGCTGAGGCTTCAAACTGTCTAACCAATCAATGAGCAGCATCCTTTAACATCCAGTCTGTGGTTTAAATGCATCACACAGACAGAACAGCCTCACCCTGGGAACAGGGAGAGGTGTGTGTGTGTGTGTGTGTGTGTGTGTGTGTGTGTGTGTGTGTGTGTGTGTGTGTGTGTGTGTGTGTGTGTGTGTGTGTGTGTGTGTGTGTGTGTGTGGGAGGGAGGGAGGCTCAGGCACACCTCAGGTGGAGCAACAACCTCAGAGTCAGTGCAAAGTCTCAGAGTCAAGAACAGAGAAAGTCATGAACAAGAACTCAATAACTTATAAACATAATAAACCCAAAACACTGGGCTAAAGACCCAGCACTGTGACAGGAGTGTGTGTGTGTGTGTGTGTGTGTGCGCGTGTGCGTGTGTGTGTGAGTGTGTTTTCATTGTCAAGGTTTTTAAGGTGTGTGACCTTTTCAGTGCTAGAAAGACTTTCCGTTCAGAGGAGTGCTTTTAATGGAAGACAGTTACACACAGACATGCACATCTATTATGGCATTACTCTCAAGTGTGTGTGTGGCAGTACTCTCAGTGTAATCATCCCCACACAGCACAATTATCTTTACCTCTTTTTTTTTTTTTTTTTTTTTTTAAGCCTGTCATGTCTGGCACTGTTCTATGGAGTCTCTATAAGCTTTTCTTGTTAATGTTTGTGTTTTTGGTTTGTTTGTTTGTTTGTTTGTTTGTTTTATTTTATTTATTTGTGTACATATACATTTAATTACAGTTGACAGGCTGAGGAGAAAAAGAAAAAAAAAAAAGCAGAGAGAAAGGGGAGAAAACAGGAAAAGAGGACAGAGCACCACTAAACTAACCAAAACAATTCAAATGCTGCAACTACAAAAAAAAAAGAAAAAAGACAACATACCAACACAGAACAAGCAATACCTGGAAAAATAACTATGTGGAAAAGGCACAACAAAATGAAGCATTATTGTATAAGAATAACAATTTTGTTATGCTGTGATTGTGTTAGTCTCTGTGTCATGGAATGCACTTACCAACGAGGGCAGAAAGCCGCCACTCCGCCCACAAGGAGCCAGAGGCAGGCAGAGAGGGACCGAGCAAGTCCGAGCCATCCGCAGCCCATCAAGAGCCACGAAAACCCGTGGCTGCACATTCCAGTGACAACCACATACCCACCCCAGCAGAGGGGAGAGGGAGGTCCCAGATGGAGCCCCCCCAGTCGAGGGGCAAGTGCCCCAGGCAATTTGAAGCATCAGGAAACCGGCCCCCCCAGAGGCCAGCCCCCCGTGCAGGCCGGCAGCAGGGCCCCAGGGCCCAGGTGCCCAAGAACCGCCCGACATACCGCAGAGCCCCCCCCCACGCTGGAGAAGCCCAAGCCGCCCCGGCCCACAGCCGCCAGGAGAGCAGGTTGACACCCACGCCAGAACATCCAGCCCGGCCCAGGAACCCCAAGGCACCCACACCCCGGGGAAGCGGGGGACGCAGGAGCGGCCACCGAGAAGCAGCCGGGAGGCAAGGCACAAGAAGGCCCAGATTCAGGTCCAGCCATGCACACATGTATGCACACACACCCGCCCTCATATGCTCATGCGCACACACACCCACACACATATGCTCATGCGCACACACACTCACCCACATATGTTCATGCACACACACCCACCCACATATGCTCATGCGCACACACACTCACCCACATATGTTCATGCACACACACCCACCCACATATGCTCATGCGCACACACACCCACCCACATATGTTCATGCACACACACCCACCCACATATGTTCATGCACACACACCCCCACCCACATATGCTCATGCGCACACACACACACACACACACACACACACACATCCCTACCCACACGCATTCACCCACCCAAATACACCCACGAGGACTGTGACAAATGCACAAAGATACACATTCATCCACATCTATCCACCCTCTGAAGCCAGGGCAAGTAGACACCCCACCCGGGCCAACAGCGACCCCACGATGCTGCCAGGCAAGCACCACCCGACTCCCACCCCGGGTGAGGTGCAGGAAACCTGGGTGTGGGATGGTCCACCCCACCCCCCACCCCACCCAAATTATAAATGTTGAAGTGTATGGCTTCATGTCTGTGAATGCATGAAGTGTATAAGATGCAGTTAAAGTTGAGGGGACAGCTGTGCCTCAAGCATCCGTCGGTGCTCGACCACACCACCCCCTCAAAGCCCTTAATGTCTAAAGTGCCATTAAAATTGGGGAGCTGACAGTAGACTGGACCAGAGTGGGGCCATCTCAGTAGCCCCCTCTCATCATCCCCATGCCTGCCCCCCAAGGTCCTATGTGTATCAGAGTGTGTTGTCACTTGTAATGTCTGTAATGCAATTAAAATGGAGAGGCAAGTGTGGCTCTGCATGTGGCCTCTCCACATGACATGAACTGTGTATATGTGCGTGTATGTATGTGCGTGTGTGTGTGTGTGTGTGTGTGTGTGGGGGGGGGGGGGGGGGGGGGATGCTCCACTCCAGATACTCATTCACTCAACGAGAGACACAAACAAGAGTCAAGATAAACTGGCCTGAATTGGGAAAACGGTGCCCTGTCCACCCCAGCCATCTTTACATCTTTTAATTTCATTTACATTATTACAGATACGATCAGCTCTGCAGTGCACTGACTGTGTGTGAAGAAGCACTGCGTGCAAATCTGTTTAAAAATGTTTTGATTTTTAATGTTGAATATGGAATAAATTAAACTCTGAGATTAAAAAGTTCATTTTTCTACACATTTATCAATAAATTTACAAATCTATTCAGTTTTTCTAGTTTCATTCATCTGAGCCTGAGTTTTTCCACACTTCAAGTCATTTTACTTCAAAGTATTTAAGTTCACTGGTCACAAAAAGGAAAATGAGATGTGATCCATCTGAATAAATAATCAGCATATTAATTAATTTATTCATGTTAACTCAGCATTACCATTTAATTTGCTTTTTTTTTTTTCATTTAATTCCAGGATGTTTCCATCACCTCCAGCTGCTCGGTTTCAGCTGCTTTCCTCTCTGTTTGCAGTCTGCGTGCATTCAGCTGCAGGTTTTCATGTGTAGATGGAGAGGCACAATCACAGCAGTTTGTCCACAAATAAGACAGCATAATGGCGACAGTAACTGCACTCCCATCCCTGAGCAGACAACTACATCATCGATATGTGACCTCCACTATAGCAAAAGTCACAACTGAGTTTCTGCTGCAGCTACACCATAACTTCCATGAAATTAAAGACATAAATAACACATAACAGGAAGAGTGCATGCTCCTGACTAACAAAGTAATGCTTAGTAATAGAAAGTAACATTAGACTGAGAACAGCAGAATATTCAGGACTCCAAACTTTCACATAGGACACAGCATGTGGTGCGCTGTGCTCTGAAAGCTGTTCTTTTCTACTGCCAGCACTGTGCAATGACGGATTCCTGCTGTGTCAAGCAAAGCAGAGGGCAAGCAGGCCGGTGGGAAGTACTTGCATAGTGTAACATACATTCGCAAGACCAATGAAAACAAGCCTGCAGCTTCGCTAAGTTCAACCACGCAATGAAGAAAAGTTGGTTATGTTTGTGTCAGAGTTTGGGGAACTTCATAATACAAGCTTATAGGAAAGCTTAATATGGCTCCAGCCAAAAAAAAAAAATTAAGAAAAGAAATACACTCAGAGTTAACATTACTGAAAAGAGACAGAAACTGTGGCTTTTTTTAGAACCATAAATGTGTGGTTTGATTAGATTTAATTAACACTGTTGTGACCATAAGAAGGCAACCCCCAGGGTTGCGTATTGTTGGACTGAAATATTAATGAAGGCTGACTGAAAAAGAGGTGGTCGCTGTTTGATCTCAAATGCTCTGACACCATAGTCTGACAGTCACAGCTGAGGTTTCAGATCCAGGCAGCTGCTAAAAATACTGTAACTGAGTGCGATATTATGTAGAATTAAAATATGCAATGATCACTGATTACAAATGTGAGTTTCTGAGATCGCTGTGCGTCTCCAGAGCTCTGAAATGTGTTAACGGTCACATGATTAATAGACAGTCAGCTCCCTCTCCACATCTCGTCTCTATAATAAGATGAACTATCGACTATGCCACAGATTACCCCATCTATCGATTGCCCTCATGTTCTGACACTCATGAAAAGTGCTGAGAGGTAAAGAGAGTGATGGTCTCCTTGTAGCTCCATTGATGCAGGAAATGGATCGGCCAATTAGGACACAGGGCAGCGAGATAATGACAATGATTTATTAAGATGTAGCACATACTCAGTGGGGAAGAAATTAACTTTGAAAGAAGTTTTCTGACAGAAGCCCAAAGTTTACATCTTTTTCAGGGAGCGCTATGAACTGTGAATCTGTGAACTCTGTAAGGCTGCAGAAGAAAGGGTGTTATGAAGGTGTTAACAGAAGATCCTTTGAGTCCTGGAAGTTACAATGTGGGCTCTACATGGATTGGACTTGCTTTTCCAGCAGATACTTGATTAGATTAAGATTTGGGGAATATGTAGGCTGAGTCATAATCATGAACTCATCATCAGGCTCTTTATTCCTGAACAATGTTTGTAGTTTGACAGGGTGCATTAAACTGCTGAAAGAGACAACTGTGATGACAGAATATTATGAAGGGATGCACACTGTAGCATCCATGTGAATGCAGAATTTGAAGTTTCCCAGCAGAATATAATCTAGAACATCACAGTGTCTCCAATGACTTCTTACCATAGCATCCTGCTGCCTTCCACATAATGGGAAGGAATGTGATTCAGCATCCTCCATTGCTTCATGGTCCAGTTCTGGCAGTCATTAATGGCTTTTAAAACTGCCTCTTCAGGCACCAGTTTAGCTCATTGGCTACGCAGGTATGCCACAAGGATGAATGCACCTGCCTGAGTTTGACTCTGACCTGAGGCCCTTTGCTGCTTGTCTTCCCCTCCTTTCTCTCCTGCTTTCCTGTCTATTAAAGAGCATACTAGTAAAGGCAAAATGCAAAATGCTTGCATGTTTAAGAATTGAATAGAAAAAAATAGAATAATTGTGTCTTTCCATTAATAAGCCATTGCACTGGTGTACCTAACAAAGCTCATTAACGCAAAAATCTCAGTCAATCACATAGCAGCAACTTAATGCATTTAAATCTCTGTACAAACATGATGAAATTTAGTTGCTGAAGTTCAATTCGAGCCTCAATATGGGGGAGGAAAGGTGATTTAAGTGACTTAGAATGTTGCATGATTGTTTGGTGCCAGGCTGCCTGATACGCATGTTTCAGAAACTTTTCCCACACAACCATCTGTAGGGTTAACTGTAAAAGAGGAAATACTCACTGAGAACTCTGGGTGAAAAATGTCTTGTTGATGCCACAGGTGAGAAGAGACTGGCCAGACTGCTTCAACAAAAAGGCAACAGTGGCTCAAATAACCAGTCGTTAAAACTAGGGTACGCAGAAGAGCATCTCTGAATGCACAACACGTTGAACCTTGGGTGACATCAGCAGGAGAACACAGTCATCTAAGAACACAAAACCGAGGCTATGATTCACAGAAGCTCCCCAAAATAGAAAAACAGACTAGAAAATCGTTGCCTGGCCAGAAGACCCTCGATTTCTGCTGTTACATTCAGATGGTATGGTCACAATTTGGTGTAAACACCATGAAAGCACGGATCATTGTATGTTCTTTTAAGATATCAACAGTTCAGACTGGTGTGGTGTAACGGTGTGGTACCAACTGAGCATCGTTTAAAGACCACAGCCTACCTGAGTATTGTTGCTAACCATGTCCATCCCTTTATGATCACAGTGTACCCATCTTCTGATGTCTGATGTCCAACAGGACAGCACACCATATCACAATGCTCCTGTCATCTTAAACTGGTTTCTTGAACATGACAATGAGTTCACTTTACTCAAACGACCTCCACAATCACCAGATCTCAACCCAGTAGAGCACCTTTGGGATGTGGAGGAATGGGAGAGTCACATCATGGATGTCATGTCAATATGGACCAAATCTCTGAGGCATGTTTCAAATACCTTTTTTAATCTATTCAATGAAGCATTAAGGCAGTTTTGAGTGTGTGTAGCTCAGAAGGTAGAGCAGCTCATCTCCTAGTTGGAAGGCTGCACTGCTGAAGAGTTCTTCGGCAACATACTGAACCTCACGTTGCCCCTGATGCGTCCAGTAGAGAGTGACTGTGTGAATAGGTTGAAAGCACTTGTGGCATAGGGGGAAAAAAGTGCTTTGAGTGCTGAAATAGAGCAGACAGCTGCTAAGGACCGACCCATTTATGAAGTAAAAACGGAGGTCCAACTTTTTTCTGATAATTAGTCAAATACAAGCCAGTGATGGTTTCTGAAGCAGATTATCCTGTATTATCACACTTTTATGAAAACTATGTAATGTGTAGTTTCTCATGTTTGAAGAAGCTTTTTAAGATCAGAAAGAAAAACTCTGATGCAAACTTTTGTTTTCCTCACTAGGCAACATTTTCTTAAACTCTCTTAATAAGAGGAATACTAGAAAAGTTTATGTTTAGATCTTTGATGAGTGGCAGCAGATGGATGTTTCCAGGAAAAAGAAACATGAAATTTTGTCACATTTAAACTGCTAGAAAAACACAAATTTCTCACTACTTATAAAAGCTCACTATGCTATTCTCTACATTACGCTGACAGCATTAAATTTAATCATAACCTAGTCCCAATAATGTGACAGATTTATGTACCCACAGCATCAGTATTGAAGTCCACAACAGTAGATGCATGCAAATTGTCCAATAACAGCAACACTGTACAACACACCTGCTATGAAATCAGACCCCCACACACCACACAGAGGATACATGGAATAATGTGTTTGTAATATATTCAGTGGTATCTGTCAATAAACCCTTGGCTGCAGGAGGATGTAATTTCTGTTCTGCTCACAGCTGCAGCTGATGATAACTGGTCTTCATAGCAGCGTTGTAGCACTCAGAGGTGACAAGTTCAGCTTTTCATTTCCAGCCTCACACATTTTCACCTTCAGCAAAGTTTAAACATGCTGCTATTGCACTTTTCCTCTTCTTTGTGTGTTAGCGTTCTCAGGTTTGTCAACATTGTTAAAAAATTTGTCTTGCTTGGGTCCTTTCGCTTTACACTCGCCACCTTTTTAAGATCGTCCTGACTCCTGTGAGTCCAGGAGGATTCAACCACATTCTGTTGGTAGCAAGAAGCTCCAAATAAATCTGGTCTGAGTGCTAGATAATGTTCATCAAACCATCCCAATCCTGGTTTACAGACTGGAAGGCCCAGGTGTGCTGCATCTGCTGGCGAGTCTCCTTTGTCAGTCTACCATCATCAAAAGTACGCCAAGACTGCCTCCAAGACAGTGGGACAAAGGCCTACTGGGGAGGTAACACATTTTGGTTCAGGTACCCAGAAACCACCTGATCATTCCTGAAAACAGCCTAATCATTGCAGTGTGGCTGACAGATCATTCTGCTGAAAGAGGCCACTGATTAAAGGAATGATGCTGCAGTGAGGGGATGCAGGTGGTCTGCAGCACTGTTGAGGTAAGTGACAGGCTCATATGGTATCTGGCACTGTTACTCTGTTCTTTTATTCCCGAGAAGTGCATTGTCCCGCTGCCGTCACACAGTGTTGTTGCCCACGGGAGACGTGCTTGGTTTGCAGAAATGTTTAGGTGGGCAGTACATGTCAAAGTGACACCCACATAACTGCCACAACTAAAATGTTTCTCAGGTAAAGTCACAAATACAGCTCCTTTGCAGTAGTGATACTGCTAATATGAGCTAACCCCATCTTGCATCCTGCAAAAGCGGCATAACATCAAATGTAGATATAAAATAAGTGATGTAACAAAGACATGGACCTCAGCTCGAGGGCAATTAAAGAACTTTATCACAAAGATCAGAGAGCCCGAAAATGATTAAAGCCCCAAAGCTATAATTAAACTCCTCTAAGACCTTGCATCCAAAACTAAAGCCCTTCAGAGGCCCTTTGTTTTTCTCAAATTCGTAAACTTTAAGGGATTTTCTGAGGGCTTGGGAGTTTAGGCAACAAAACCGTTTGATGCTTAAACCACAGATGGAACTCTGATTGTGAATCCAGGGCTTTGTATGGACTCCACCACACCAGTGACCACCTGCTGTCTTGCCTGCTCTGCCTGGCAGTTTATAAATGTGGTCCTTTTTCTGTCAAATAAACAGACAGGCCCCTCGTAATCCTGTCAACAAATACACTACACCTTGTAGTGGTCACTGTCAGCCAGACTCAGTCTGACAAATATTTATATTTTTTTTTCTGTCACCAGCCACCCTGCAAACAAACTTGCCCATCGACTAGTCTCTACAAACCGTACATACACCAGTCTACAATGAACGAAAGAACAGCAAACACCACACAAGGCAATTCAATTCAGAGGCCAATGTGCACTTACAAAATCAAGTGATTACTCATATTAGGCTATTTAGAACAGTTATCAGAGTAGGAGGCTGAAAAGCTAAATTGTCTGAAGAGGATCTTTGATAACGGGTTCGTGCCGATACCAAAACAGAAGTGGTGGATGCTCCAAGATCGAACAGTTGTGCAGTTTCCAGGTTTGGGGCGTGGTGAGGGAAAAGCTTCAGAATGCAAAATGTGAGAAAGGCAACCTATTAAACAGCAGACTTAAACATGCTGTAAGGGCTGACAGGCTGGCAGCAGGCACTGGACAGAGCAGCCACTTCCTGATGCATCACAGAGGTAAGACTGTCCCATTTCTTATTATTTATTAGTGCCATTTCTTTTAGTAGCTTGTGATTGGTTAATTTGGGGTGTGTACCTGACATGGCATGTGTATGATGTAGGGGCATTCCCATTATAAAAAGGCGATCACCACAACCTGAATTTAAATAGGGGAACAATTTTGCCGGGTCTCCCTTCACACACACTTTCTCTGTTCTTCCACAAACTGTGTCTCCCTCTGGATGATTTGCACTCTCGACATGTCCATACTTCTTAAGGGACAGAGTCTGAAAATAAATCCAGGTCCTGCTGCCTGAGCCTGATATCAGAGTTACACAGTGATCTATCTGCCCAGAGCAGGCTGGATTTTCATATCAAACCTTTATTTAAAGAGGCAGAATTCACGAGGCGTGAAATTTTTTTTTGTCAGCCTTGTCCTGCTTCATATTTGTTCACCCCTTAGATAGTGGCACAGGGGAGTTGCCAAAGTCCAGCAAAGTTCTGAGTGAATCTGAAGGCCGTTCTGGTCTGTTTCTTTCTTTAAAAGATTGCTATATCTGCCTCAGCTCCATCAAACAGATGTAAAATGATATTTTTTGACTAGACAGGTGAAGAATGCCAAATTATTTCCTTCCTCATATATTCCACCCATTAAATTCAACTTGGAGATAAGTATCAGTACCAGTGTCACCACTTTAACAGCACAAAGCCCTGTCTCCCCAAACTACATTCAATTTATAGAGCAACTTCACAATTGCAGTCATCTTAAGATGTTTTATATTATAAAGATCCTACGGTATTTGACCACTCTTGGCGACTGTGGGGAGGAAGAACTCCCTTTTAAAAGAAAGGGTACGCCAACAGACCTGGGCTGATCAAGGGGCAACCATCAGCCACAATCAGGTGGAAGGTGAGGGGACAGAGAAAAGATCAAAAATAACAGGTTGCAAAACAGAATTCTGGGTAATGGCTCTACTCCCAATGTGGTCTTTGCAAACAGAAAGGAATCCATATGGTGTGCTTATTTTTAAAAATAATATGTGATCACAAGAAACCAGTCTGCCAGCCTGGGGGCTGAAAAATGCCAAAAAAGTACCAAAAACTTCCTCTAACAGCCACTGAAAGCTGGCTGCAAAAGTGTGAGTCATAGCCCCCTGCCCCTCATGGGCAAAATGAAATATTTGAGTTCATTAGACCTGCCATCAGTAAAATACTCCCATCAGCCATTACTGCTGAGAAAACAGAGGAGGTAATTTGGAGGTTAAAAGCCAATAAATCCGGCAGTGGTGATGCTTTCCATCAGTAGTACACAAACCTTCAGGGTGGAGTGGAGGTCTTTAGTCCCATCATCCTCTCTCAAGCAGAGCCTTAACGAGAGGTGATTCAGGCCATTATGGAGTGAGCAGTCATCAGGTACACGGGCATAATAGATAAAGTCAATATCACCACATTTGCACGTTTAAGACCAGTAACTACAGTGGGTGTGTGCTTCATATTAATTTCCAAACCAAACTATGAGCTTTAGGATTCATTATTAAATGCCACCTTTAGGCTAGAGGTTGAAGTCATCAATCAAAGAAGTAAGAAGTAACCCTGACTTTTTTTTTGTTTGTTTCCTGATTGCAAAACCTTAGGAGAAAAATGACCCTCCCTGAAACGGTCCATTGACCAATTCAGTTTACAGTTGATGACCAATGGTGATGCATGGGCCAGTGCGTGTCACTTTCCAGGCTCTCCACACTGTGTTGCTCCACTAAAGCAATTGGAGAAGAGAAAAAGGAAAAGGAACAGAAATAACAGAAGAGGAAAAAGGTTGCAGGGATCAGAACAGGGTAATGCAACTGCACTGACAGCCACAGCTATGCCACAACACCACAACAGGGTTAGCGTCGGGGTGAACTTCTCATAATCATTGGGTGTTTTAATGTGTGTGTGTGTGTGGGAGGGGTGTAAACAGGATGTATCGAAATATAATGTATAGTCATGGAATTAACGAGTTGGTGCTGGACTACAAACTATGCAATGAGTTTTTGGTCTATTCTTCCGTACTGATGGATGCAAGAAGTAGAAATGAGCTTCTTCCAGGTGTGTAGGCTCAAACTTAGAGATAGGATGAGGAGCTTGGTCACTAAGGGGAGGTTCAGAGTAGAGCCACTGCTCCATCACATCAAAAAGAAGCAGGATGAGATGGTTTTGGCATCTGATTAGGATGCCTGTGAGATGTCTCCTGGGTAAGGTTTTGACCAGGAGGAGACTGCAGTGCAGAAACAGGATGTGCCAGGGAAATTATGTTTCTTGACTGGCTTGGGAATGCCTCAGTGATAGAGCCTCTAGGTCACCTCTAGATCCTTGGTGGCCCCACAGAGTACCAAGAGGTGTTGGCTGGAGAGAGGGAGGTCTAGACATGCCCTTTAACTCAGACCCAAAAAGGCATCAGAAAATGGATCATTGGATGGATTTTTCCATCTTTACACTGTTCATTTTAAATGTTTAGTATCTGGTCAAATAAATAATCCTCTGTAATCCCTCTTCAGTCTGTTAGGAATGCAAAAAGGTGAAGATATCCAGGCAGAGAGCAGCAAGATGCAAGAGACAGACTTTCAGCTCATGAAGGACAGGCAGCACAAAATCATGAAATTGATTCAATTTTTGGAGGGTTTTAGTTTTAAACACTGGAATTTACAATCTGTACAGAGCCAACCTTTAACATCCATCAATATTTTAATTTTCTACCATTTATGCAGGCTCAGAAAGCAGAGACGTCCAGACCTCCCACTCCCGAGCCACCACCAAGGTCCTCACCCTTTGTCTGTCTTTTATTTACCATCTAGGCTTGAGACCTATGTGAAGATGCATTATAATGGCAACTGATATACTTGGAGGTCTCCATTTGGATGGTGATTGGATCACCCAGTTTGCATGTTAATGCCATGTTAATGCCAGGTTTGAACAGAGTTCAAAAATATCATTTTTATCATAGTTAAGAAAATTCCTCACTCACATGCAATAACTGTTACCTCTAACATCTGCAATAAGACATGTATATGAAATTTGACAGTGCTTACACATGATTGGCCACCTTAATGCAGAGGAGATGACGCAGACTCCAGAGCACATACAGTACTGTTGATTTTTTTTTTTTTTTAAATCAATCATACAGTCAATATTGCAAAACATAGGTTAGTGGATGAGGAAGGATACTGATAGCCTGCCATCGATCCTCCTTTGAAAACCCCACAGTACAAAATGATGATGACGATGTGGTTGGCAAAGTCATAACCTTCATACCGTCGTCTCTTGTTTTTTCAATGTAGTTTCAAGATAAAAGCCTACTAATAATAATGACCTCTGAACCACAGGAAGGGATTTTATTTTTAATCTGTTGAAATATTTTCAGAGGTGTATGGATTTTAAATTTTGGTATTTCTTTTCCTTAGCGCTCCGACAGTCTGGCGACCTATCGAAGGTGTACCCCACCACTCGCCCTGTGACAGCTGGGACAGTCTCCCCACAACCCTGAACTGGATAAGTGGAAGAAAATGGATGAAGGGATGGATTTTCCTTTTTGCAGGACACCACTGTAAATAAGAATGGGTCTTTAATGATTTTGTGGTTAATTAAAGCTTAAACTGACTCACTTCACCGTCTTGTGGTGCAAAAGGGTATTGAACAAAATTATGATCCTAGTTCAGCTTGAGCTGATATCAGTACAACAGACTACATTTTGGACATAATATAATAGGTTCTATTTTAGTTTATTTTACACTTTAGTTAATTTTGAAGGGTTTTACACTATTTTTAAATACTGGAATTTACAATAAGGAACTTCAACAGAGATCCATCCAGCCATCAGTCTCATCCATTTTCTACACACTTATACAGACATCCAGATCTCCCACTCCCCAGCCACGTTCAGGGATGTCGTTACTCTAATCTGACCACTTTTTTCCGGTAATGAGTAATCTAATGCATTACTATTTGCTTATATTGGTAAATAGAGTGCAGTCAGCATGATTTATGAAGGGCTTATATATAAAATGAAGAAATAACCTGTTTTTCAACAATCTTTAGGAGTCTGTGTTATTGCACCTACATTATAATCAATCAGTGCTTCTGGCCACTTCAAATATCTTTATAGAAATGTGGTGTTATATTTGTTGTGATTTCTGCAGCTTTCTGAGCCAGATTTCTGTTTAAAAAGACATTTTTAATGTCAATGACAGTTTTTACCTTCATAAAAAAATGAATATATAAAAGTCACTTTGCCAAAAACTGAGTGCAGCTTCTACCTTGTGATAGAAATGTTGTTTCTCACTCAAAATGACCTGATATCATTCATGAGAGATATGTTTGACACATGTTTCACAGATTATAGGTCAACAAGTCATTTACAGCCATCTAAATACAGGCAATCATTTTTTGGAACAAAACTGGCAATTGTTGAATGTAACTAATAAAGTAACTTGTAATCTAACTTAGTTACTTCTAAAATCAAGTAATCAGTAAAGTAACTAAGTTACTTTTTAAAGGAGTAATCAGTAATCAAAAATCAGATTACTTCTATGGGTAACTGTGTCATCACTGGCCACTTTCTCCAGGTCTACTAGTGAGAAACTGAGGCATTCCCTAACAGCTGAGAGTCTCTTTCTGACTGGACTTACCCAAACACCTCACCTAAAAGGCGTCCAGGTGGCATCCTAGTCAGATGACCGAACCACCTCAGCTGGCTGTTCTGCTCTGAGCCCCTCCCAAATGACCGAGCTCCTCACTCTTTGGAGGAAGCTAATTATAAATCCTGTATAAGGTGCCATTTAAATATAAATATTTAAATATACAAAAATGTAGTTACTCTGTTAGGTTTAGGCACCTAAGACTCTATAATTTACTAAAACATGCACCAATGAGAAATCTAATTCTACTTTTATTTACAGCTGGGATGAGACAATGAGTCTGTGTGACCCTGTTAGGTTGAAAACAATTAGACTATTGCTGGTTATTTTTTTTAGCTCCTGTAGATGGATCATTCACATACAGCAATGAATGAATTAGACTAAATTAAAAAGTGGACATAAATGGATGGACAGCAGTATGAATAAGAAAGAGCAGAAGCCCTTTGACTAATTTACATGCAACAAAAAAGAAACAGGACAATGACTTCATCACAGGCCTGTGTGTGTGTGTGTGTGTGTGTGTGTGTGTGTGTGTGTGTGTGTGTGTGTGTGTGTGTGTGTGTGTGTGTGTGTGTGTGTGTGTGTGTGTGTGTGTGTTGTTTTACAGTCCACCCACCTCTCCAACTTGTGGTTGCCATGTTCTCAGCCACAATCTGTCGCTAATCAACATTCACTTTCAGACGACCTTTGGTTGATGGGCTGTTCACAGTCACACACACACACACACAAACACACACACACACATGACTCAAACCACACAAGAAATTAAGCCATGGGCACACATAGGAAACATATTATGAGTGTTTGAAGAGGGAACATCAAGGACGGGGCGATCGAACACACAAACATGCACGTATCCTTCATCAGCATCAATATTAATGTTTTTCTTGTTGACATGAAAAGAGCCAATTAAGAGCTGAGAATTGATCATCTGTCTTCACGTTGGTCAAAGTTAAAGATGAACCTGGTTTATGGTGGCACAGATAAAAAAAAAAAAAAAGGATACACAAAAAAGCAAAGTTAAAGTACACCACTTAACAACATTGCCTCCCCAAAATTATGGAACCTGTTTTAAGTCCAGACTTTGATTAGGTCATGCCAGAAGTTTTTAGTTTTTTGTATTTTAGAGCCATTCAGAGGTGGACTTGCCAGTACACATCCTCCTTCTGGATTTTCTGGTAGAATTCGTGGTTCCATCAGTTACAGCAAGCCATCCAGGTCCCGAATCAGCAAAGCAGCTCCAGACCTCCAATACCACCACCATGTTTGTCTGTCCGTTTGATGTTCCTTGTTTGAAATGCTGTGTTGGTTTTGTGTCAGATGTAACGGGACTCAAACCTTCCAAAAAGTTCAGTTTTATCTCGTCAGTCCACAGAATATGTTCCCAAAAGTCTTGGGGATGATCAAGATGTTGTTTTCGCAAATGCGAGCCTTTTGTTTTTACCTGGAACTCTCCCGTAGATGCCATTTTTGCCCAGTCTCATTCTTATTGTTGAATCATGAACTCTGACCTTAATTGAGACAAGTGAGGCCTGCAGTTCTTTAGATGCTGTTCTGGGTTCTTTTGTGACCTCCTGAATGAGTCCTCTTGGAGTAACTTTCAGAAAAAGTTGCCCTAATTTCACTGATACAACACCACCTCAAAAGTCTGATTATCCTATAAGCCAACAGAACAGGCCAATTATTAATATCTTAACATAAATCACAAACCACCAAATCTTCTTGCCTTCATATGAAAAATATACTATGTTTGTGGGTCTTTCTTAAATCCTACTTTCCTTCAAAATACAGTAACAGTCCAATTTCTGTATTGTTTTTTACCAACCTTTTAAAATCCACTACTGATTTTCTATCCCATCCACCTTCATCTTCAGATTTCACAAGATCATTTTCATAGGTAACTTTAACTCTCATACTGATGATTCCTATAACTGTACTGCCACTTAATTTATTAATCAGTCCTGGATCCTATAATCCTGTCCAAGTTGTCTGAGTTTAATCAGATTTCTATGACAGATCTCCTCAATAGTTGCTCATAAGCCCTCTTTAAAGAGTCACTTTTTGACTTATGAAACTCTCCCAAGGTGCCACTTTTTCAGTGTATTACAGGCCCATTTCCAAAACTTCCATTTCCTAAATTTTTTGAGAAAGTGATCATTGATAATCTCCTTCAGCTAGCTGAGGGACACAACATATTTGACAAATTCAAATCAGGTTTGAAAATCACAGCACTGAAACACTCAAAACTAGCATAAACACACTCAGAAAGACTTTTTTGTGGGCCTTCTCACAAATTTAAAGTTCATTAAACATCTACATACTAAAAACATCTTGGTTAGGTAAAGGGGCCAAGGGGTCCTGACCAACCTTCAATATGTGATGATGTTGTGCATCAATACCTAAATTCGACAAAAGAGCTGCTGATGAAA
Source organism: Archocentrus centrarchus (assembly GCF_007364275.1). Classification (NCBI taxonomy): domain Eukaryota; kingdom Metazoa; phylum Chordata; class Actinopteri; order Cichliformes; family Cichlidae; genus Archocentrus; species Archocentrus centrarchus. Next base: position 5,912,434 of record NC_044363.1, on the reverse strand, counting down.
CAGCAGTGTGTGTTACCCTGGAAATGAGAAAGGGCTAGAATTTTTTTTTTTTAATTTGAACAATGTTGTTTATTTGTTTTTTTTTTTTTTTAATACAGGCTCACAAATGTTTAAATAAAATATGAGGTGCAGATTTTCCAAAAATTGAAAGGGAGATGGATCCAGTTATTGACCAAACAATCCTCAAGGCCAGATGTGATGAATACCAATGCAAAGTCGTACACCAAACACACGGCTGAGCCTCGTATCTTTTACATCGCACTGTGGCATTTTCCCTCACTGCGATCGCTGCAAGCAATCATAGAAAATTTGACTCAACAAAGGTCATGCCAAGGAGATGAAGGAAGAACGATGAGGGAGAACAAAACATACAGATGTATATTCATCTTTTTTCACGGGTGTGTGTGTGTGTGTGTGTGTGTGTGTGTGTGTGTGTGTGTGTGTGTGTGTGTGTGTGTGTGTGTGTGTGTGCGCGCTGAGGGGTGTTACTGAAATGAAAGGTACAGATGGCTGCTGCCTTGACGTCACAGGGTTGACCTGTGACCTTTGACACAAACTTTGTCATGTGTCATCCATCATTACCGTCCTGCTGGCCTTCATGTTTTATCAGTTCCTAATAAGAAATGCAGAGATAATGTCAGATAAAGGTTTCTGGGTCTTCAGCACAACAGCACAGGAAAGAGGAGATTCAGCAGGTAATTACTTTGTATTTTACTTTTTTTTTTTTTAAATCAAACTGGATGACCTTGAAGAAACTTCTCCACCTTCCAGTTTCACTTCTTTAACTCAGCTCAGCTCTATTTAATACAGCTCGATGATCTGTTAGATTTAATCAGATAATGAGCATGTTCCTGATACACACATTACACACACAATTTTTGGAACTATTTAAGAAGTAATCTGTATCGGCATGTGGATACGCTCACAGCAGGAGGTGTCTGAGCAGTTTTGATCCGATCTGCTACGAGAAACTGAAGATTGGATCACAGGTTGAGTCAGAAAACATGGGCCGAGTGAGATGAGCAACAGAAAAAGTTCTAAAGGGCAGAGAAATATCTTCAAAGGTCATCACTGAGCTGAGCTGAGCTATATGGAAATCTAAAAAAGAACTTGATCTTTGGGGTAAATTAATTTGTAGGCAATTAGTTGCTCCTGTACACCTGCATGTTAATCCTCCAGTCCAAATACACCTAAATATGTATACAGAAATATATATTATTGTTTTTTAATCCTGTTTTCCTTTGTTCTCATCATTGTCCCTCTGTGTCATCATCCCTTCCCTCATGTCTGTCCTATATTTAGTTGTATTCTCCATGTTGTGTCAAGTCTGAGTTTGTATCATGTTTGGTCTCTTCCTGTTTTATTTTGATAGTCTCCTGTTTCCTGTGTATTGTGTTCAGTTCTACTTCCCTTTGTCACATTAGTGTCATTGTGTGCACCTGTTCTGCCCCAGTTGTCTCCACTTCCCTAATAACCCTCCTGTGTATTTATTGTCTCAATCTCCCTTTGTTCCTTGTTGGGTTGTCTGTTTGTCTATGTTTCCGTGCTCCCGTGTGTCCTAGTAGTTTGTTTCTTTTATTTATAGTTCCCCAGTGAGTTCCTCAGTATTACTTTTGTCAGTAGTTCTGCTTGCTTTCTGCATTTCCCATTGTATTCTTTGCCAAAAATGCAATAAATGGCTCGCTTTCTGTTTAAACCCCATTTGCCTCCACTCGTCCAGCATTTGGGTCCTTACAACCTCCACGTTCCACACAGTCAGCTTCCGCTGTCCGTGACAGGACCCACCTAGCTTGTCATCAGCGCATATTTCAAAGCTTGCATCTGTGATGATATGGGTATGGTGGGATATTAGTGCACATGGTTTGGATAACTTGTACTTCAAAATTATGTATGGGCGCATTTAGTCGATTAGAAGTTTAAACATTGCTGCCCTCTGTCATAAATAGCAGGAAATTGTCTATCAAACCTGTTTTTAATGTTTTATAGATGAACAACACCATTAACTGTTGTAGCCAGCTGCAACTCATCTAACCCTCAATATCTAAATGTGAAGTTTTAAACAAACAGATGGCAGCCTTGTTAAAAATCCAGACTCTGCAGTACGTTGATCTAGAAATCTCTCAGAATCAGAATCAGAATCAGAATCTTTATTGTCATTGTACACAGAAGTTGCACAACGAAATTTAAAATGCATTCCTTTTAGGTGCCTCAGACAATAAATAATAAAATAATAAAAATATGAGTGATAAAAATGATTACTAAAATACAGTGCACAATAGTAAATTAACAGATGAATCTAGCCCCAATACACACACCAACGCACGCACACAGTCAGCACTACCACCCCACATCACTGTCCAAACCACACAGAGTTCAGTTCAATGATAGCCCTGGCATAAAAGCTGTTCCTCAGTCTGTTTGTTCTGGCCTTCATTGTCCTGAAACGTCTGCCTGATGGCAGTAGCTGAAACAAGGAGTGTCCAGGGTGTGAGGGGTCCTGGAGGATGTTCTGTGCCCTCCTCTGGCAGCGGGCATTGAACAGTTCCTGGAGGGAGGGCAGGGGACAGCCTATGATCTTTTGAGCCGTGTTGATGATTCGCTGGAGTGTTTTCCTGTCTGCTGCTGTGCAGCTGTTGAACCACACGCACAGACAGTAGGTCAGGATGCTCTCTACACAGCAACGGTAGAAGGACACCAGCAGATTCTGGGTCAGATAGTTGCTCCTAAGAACCCTCAGGAAATGCAGTCTCTGTTGGGCCTTCCTGACAATGCTGGTCGTATTGATACTCCAGGTCAAATCATCCTGCAGATGTACTCCCAGGAACCTATAATCTGAAACCAGCTCCACTTCATCCCCCTCGATGAACAGAGGTTGAATGACATGTGTTGTCCTCCTAAAGTCTACTACCATCTCCTTTGTCTTAGTGGTGTTCAGGATCAAGTTATTCTCACTGCACCACCTTGACAGCCGCTGCACCTCGTCCCGGTATGCTGACTCATCCCCGCCTGATATGAGCCCCACCACAGTGGTGTCATCCGCAAACTTAATGATGCAGTTACTGGCATGTATGGAGGTGCAGTCATGTGTGTAGAGGGTGAAGAGTAGGGGACTCAGCACACAGCCCTGTGGAGAGCCGGTGCTGAGGCTGATGGCTGAAGAGAGGTGGGGACCTACTCTTACCCTCTGGGAATGGTCTGTCAGGAAGTCCTTGATCCAAAGACAGGTGGAGCGTGGTATCCCCAGATCTGACAGTTTAGTCACCAGTCTGCCAGGAAGGATGGTGTTAAACGCCGAGCTGAAGTCCACAAAGAGCAGCCGAGCGTAGTTCCCCCCCTGCTCCAGGTGAGAGAAGGCAGAGTGGAGGGCCGTGGCAATGGCGTCCTCTGTGGACCGGTTGGCTCTGTAGGCAAACTGGTGGGGGTCTAGTCTGGGGGAGAGACTGGAGATGACGTGAGCCCGGACAAGCTTTTCAAAGCACTTCATAACAATTGGTGTGAGTGCTACTGGCCTGTAGTCATTCAAACCTCTGATAGTGTTCTTCTTGGGGATGGGGACGATAATGGAGGACTTCAGGCAGGAAGGGACAGCAGCCTGGCTCAGGGACTGGTTAAAAATGCTGGTAAAAATACCAGCCAGCTGAGCCGCACAGACCTTCAGTATCCGTCCAGAGACACCATCGGGCCCCACAGCTTTCCTGGGGTTCACAGTTTCCAGCATACGCCTCACCTCTTGCTCTTGCAGCCTGAGGATGCTGCTGCTGCCTGCTGAGGGATGTTGGATGGCTGTCTCTGATTGCTGTACCTCAAAGCGTGCAAAGAAGCTGTTCAGCTCCTCTGCCAGATTGATGTTACGCTGATCAACTAACAGGCTGGGTTTGTAGTTCAAAATATGCCGAACCCCTTGCCACACCTGCCTGAAGTCGTGGCTCTGGAAACAGTCCTCAATCCTCCTCTTATACACAGCCTTGGCCTCCCTGATGCCCCTCTTCAGGTTGGCTCTGGCAGCGCTGTAAAGCGCCCCATCACCAGCTCTGAAGGCGATGTTCCTTTCTCTGAGTAAGCTCTGCACCTTTCCATTCATCCATGGCTTTCTATTTGGAAAAACCCGGATATTCTTGTCCACAGTTACAGTGTCGGTGCAGAACTTGATGTAGTCCAGAACAGCCGAGGTATACTGCTCCAGGTCCTGGTGCTTGAATACGTCCCAGTCAGTTGTTTCAAAGCAGTCCTGCAGCTGTTGAGAGGCACCTTCAGGCCAGGTCTGAACAGTCTTAGATGTAGAAAGAGCAGTTTTGCTGAGGGGGGTGTATGCTGGAATCATAAGCAGGGACAGATGGTCTGACTGGCCCAGATGTGGCAGTGGCACAGCCCTGAAACCCAGCTTGATGTTAGAGTAGACTTTATCCAGTGTGCTGTTCCCTCTTGTAGGGCATTTAACATGCTGATGGAACTTGGGTAGAACAGTCTTTAAATCGACATGGTTAAAGTCTCCTGCAATGATGTGTACAGCCTCAGGATATCTGCTCTGTTGACTGCAAACCGTGTCATGTAAGAGACTAACAGCCGAGTTAGCATTAGCATCAGGGGGAAGATAAACAACAGTGATCAAAACAGCTGTAAACTCACGGGGCAGATAGATGGGCCTGCATTTAACAGTCATGTACTCCAGGTCCGGGGAGCAGTGGCTGTTCACAGTCATACTGTCTGTACACCAGCTGTTGTTTACATACAAGCACACACCCCCTCCTCTGCTCTTACCGGAGGTCCGCATTCTGTCATGCCGGTGCGTTGTCCTGCCGGCTAGCTCGATGGCTGCATCAGGAATGGATGAATGAAGCCAGGTCTCAGTGAAGAGCAAAACGCAGCAGTCCTTCACGGTCCTGTTTGTAGCCACCAGCAGTCTCAACTCATCCATTTTATTCGGGAGTGATCTTACATTGGCGAGGAAAACACTGGGTAACGGAGGTCTATGAGGCCGTTTACGTAGCCTCTCCAAAACGCCAGCTCTGCCGCCTCTTTTCTGCCTCCTTTCTCTGCGCCGTCTCCGTCTGCGACCCCCCCTCACAGGGATGATGAACCACAAAGAGCCAGGTGGTCTGGCGATGTCCACCGGGATGTTGTGAGAGTGGAGGAAGTCAGCCATAACCGCCTGCTCACTTTGTGCTCCTATATGTAGGAGTTCGTGCCGTCTGTATGTTATAATGTCCGCCCGACATAATGGTGATGTGTTGAGCCACAGTTGAAGCACACATAACAACATACACAATTTCACAGAGCACCGAATAGGAGAGCACTGAGCCGCTGCGACTATGCGCGCCGCCATCTCGACTAGAGCAGTGAGTGTGGATGCTAACCTGGAGTGAAAGATGACCCTGCTAGCACTGCTAACATTAGCCAAATGTAGGCCCCAGAGACCAGTTGGCGACTGTTGAGCAAATGCTGATGGCTGGGAAAAAAATGTGTGAACTCACCAACCCGACTGGTTAGTGAGTAGTTGCTGGAGCTTCCAGACAGTTACAAGGTGAAATTGGTTGGAAAGAGATACTGAATACAGCACTGACCAAAAGCCTCTTTGTAATTGCTTTGGTCATTAGCAGATTGTCACAGGCTCCCAAACTGCTCACTGAGCAGACTTGAAAAAGTAAAACATAAAATGGCAAAGTTCACCTTCAAGGTAAAACTTGTGCCTCTGATACATGTTGGGTGCGGCAGTGAGGCACAACTTTTATGTTGAAGGTGAAGGTTTCTGCTTTGGGTTTGCATCCTGTTTTTTCCAGTTTTACTACCAATCAGCTATTATTTAGCATGCTGACAGACAAGTTGGCATCTTCCACGGGCAACCAGAGCAATGTCCTTGTGACCAACCACAACAGAAATGAATCACCAATGAACAAGCTACAGAAAAGACCAGAATGTGAATTTGGTGCTTGATATTGGACCTGCATTCACTTCAGGCCAAATAGGACACAACAGGTCTTCCGGTTTGACTGTTTTGGTAGACAAATTCTCAGGCTTTTGATTTCAGTCCAAGAAACTTTGGAAAACTTCCCAGCTGAGAAACTATCCAATCTTCTCTGCATAAAATGGCTGAGGCCCATTTGAAGTGCAATCAGGCACTTGTATAAACAGACTTCTGTGATGGAAAACGTCACAGCTCTATTCCATCAGAAATAAATGTTGAAGAATTACCATAGAAACTGGTCATTTCACTGATTCACCTCTCCGCATCGGTGCAGGATGTCTGGGGGGAAATCATGTGGAACATTTACTGCCGGCGCTGCCTCGCCTCCTTGTCCCTTCAGTTTTATGACTCGTGTTGTTTTGCTGTGCAAACTGATGAATCTGGAGATGGCAGGGCGCTGAGGAGGCAGCAGCTGAGATTGAATCATGTGCAGTTATTTCACCGTCAGTTTTGGCTACAGTAGGTAGAGTAAGAGGAGGGACTGAGGCAGAAAATCAAATAGAAAGTTGTTTCATGACCCTTCACAGTAAGAGAGTACACAAACAATGCATGGAAAACATCTTAAAGTTTGTAAGCTTATATCTGATATTAGCATCAGGATATGGTAAACATAATGCTAATACAACATGTAATGGGGTCTGTACAATCAGGTACAGATGAAGTAGCTTCTGTTCATTTCCAGGTCCATATTTTATTTTATTTTTTCATGGACTCGTCTAGCGTAGCTCTGCATGATTCAGAGTTCAAAGTAATTAATCTTTATCTTACACCGAGTCTTGGTGCAGCCCCTCAATTCATCCTTTGTCTGAAACAAGCAGCTTTAGCCCCTCCCCCTTTAATACATTTTTCTTTTGATTGGTTGCCCCTCATGAACAGAACGTTTCAACAGGAGTTTCAGATCTTCAGCTCTTTTCATGGCCGCTATGCAGATGCTCAGTTAGGAACCTTCCTAAGCAAAACTGACTATTGGAAAGTGGACATCATTTCACTTATGGTTGTTTTATTCCAATAGTTTTCTCTTACGCCTTTCCACCTCTTGATCACCTTCACCTGTAATCTTGCTCATCTATCGCCACTTACCCCAGAGTGTATAAGTAGTCCCATGTTTTCCTTTGTTCTTTTGCAGTTGTCTGTTCATCATCCTCCCAGTTTTCGAAGTTTGTATCCTGCTTTTTTCCAGTTTATTTCCTTGGGCTTCAGTTTAGTTTCTTGAGTTTACTTAGTTCTGTCATGTGTTTGGATTACAAGGTTTACCCTGCTAGTTCTGTGCAGTGTCTTTTTGTTTGTACCCATTGTCAGTAAAACTCCCTGCCATCTAGGCCAAAACATATGCTCAGCAACAACTTCACTTTTCAGAAATCATGACTTGGTTATGGAAAAAAATAAATAAATAAATCCACAAACCTTGTTATTAGTAGTTTAATGAACTACTGTCCTACCTCATAAAGAAATGGTGCATTAGAAACATTAAAATGCAAGCACTCATTGTCTTTTATTTTCCAAAAGTTAATTCAAACACAGAAATTAATGTGCAAACCTCGTATTCTTGTTTTCTGCTCCAGCATTTTTACTGAGGAAAAAAAATTAAAAGATGAGCGTCTGACACCTAAGAAATGTCACGACTACTGTTTGAGCTGATTATCAGGGTTGACGGATCAGTCTGTTGAGTCACAGCGCTGCTGTGGCGTCTCATCTGGGATGACTCAGACTCGAGCAGTGGGGTCTGAGCTGTCATTTGAAGCAATCAAACCTGCTTTTTCTTCAGCTCCACTGCACAAATTGGTGCCTGACTGTATCAGTAAAAAGTGTCATTAGATAAGTTACGATTGTAGCTGCGACTCTGAGGGATCAGTGTTCCAGAGAAAACCTCTAATTACATCCTGATATCCACTGCGTGGAGACAGTCTCATAAATGCCTCCTGCTGCTGTTTTTTAATAATGTCTTAATCCTCATGTGTCAAGAATGTGTCAAGGACTAATTCAGCTATTCTCCCAGAGGGAAAGATTATTATTCAAATTACTCAAATTGATTGATTGTTTTTCTCTAAAACCCTGGGACAGTTGGTCGTGCAAATGAGAGATTGAACCTGTGACATTTCCACTGTCCATCTGTGAATATTAATGTATTATTTCATCCATCACTCAAGTTTTTGAACTGCAGTACACCCACCAACACACTGTTATACGATTACAGCCCTGAAATCTACATTGACTACTTTGTAGGAACTGTTGTGTAAACGTACTGTTGAAATTCTGAATGTGAGTTGTTGTAGAGCCGGTTCAAACACCATGAATCATACAAATGGAAACACACTAGTTAGTGGTCTTTGCCTGCAATACCCGACAGAGAGAGACGGAGCAACTGGACAGAAGTGTAAAACAGTCTCAATGAAACATGACCAAAATACAATTAAAAAAGAATAACCATAAAATGATAAACAGATGTGCAATAAGATACAAAACCACCAAAATACAATATTACATGAAAAAAGGGCAAAAAGAATTGGCCAAAATAATCCAGAATAACCCCCAAAATCCACTGAGACACAAAATTACAAAATACTGACACAAATTAACCACAAAAGCCTGAAAGATTGGATTTTGATACAAAATGTCCCCAAAGAGAAGCATATTGATCAAACTAAAATACAAAATAACCAGAAAAAATTTGCAAAATGGAAATGATTCAGTATAAAATAACCTCAAATCCAAATCCAGAGATTCAAAACCAACCTAAATGTAAAATGACCAAAATTCAACATATGATGAAAATGATCAAAAATGAGACACAAAACCAAGATGTGTTGCAAAATGACCCCAAAATTCCATTAAAGGATCACATATGCATCATGATCACCAAAACCACACAAGAGATACAGAGATTTGACTAAAATAGTCAAAGGCACATAACAGGTACACTGAGACTGTCATGGTGGCCGGCGGAAAACGGACCCAGACGCAGAGGCAACAGTTCACAGAAAACAGTCTTTATTCCAGAATATATGTAAACAGGGAAAACAGGGGAGTGTGGATATTTTCTGGCGAGCACAGAGAATCTGAAAAGAACAAAAGCGAACAGGGTCAGGCAGAAATTAACTAAAAAAAAAAGGTGATGTCAGGGGGGAAGGTAAGGTGGCTTACTCTGAACTCAGGGGCGAGGTGGTCCGAGGGGCAGGCAGACAGAAGCAGATGAAGGCAGGGGAGCAGGTGGCCGAGTGGATGGGTACGATGGTGGCTGGAATCACCGCTCTGAGGGAAGGTGATGCAATTGAATGGAGATGGTGAGCTACAAGATCAACAGAGTGAATAACAAGAACACAAGACTGTAATTCCTTGACGCAAGCTGCGAGGTTTACCACAGGTAGGGTAGAACGATCTGGCAGTGAGTCAGCGTCTCAGCCCCTCCTAAATACTCCCGACCTTGATGAGCAACAGGAAACAGCTGCCTGCCCCAACGGATCACCTGGAAGACAAAAAACACTCCCACCAACCACACGGCCCGCCCCGATCCATGACAGCGACACCATATTACCACAAAGATACACAAATTACAAAAAATAACCCAAAATAGGACACAAAACAAATAAAATTAAACATAGCTGAAAACCAAAACAAGAAAACAACATAAAATTTAATAATCACAAAGACAGTGTTCAGAAAATGATGAAAAACAACCAAAAGATGTTGATGTAAAATGACCAAACTGCAATGCTAAAATGACCACAAAGCGAGAAGGGGGAAATTCAATCCAGGGATTCAGACAAATGTTGTTTATCTGGAGAACTTGTCCAACATTTTTTCTGCAGTCACCTTTGGGTGATTATTTCATGACATGAAGCACTACATGTATAAAGGCTAATTTACACCATGGACCCTTTTTCTGAAAACATAATTTTCTCAGCTCTAACCCTGTCATTGAAGCTGGATTTTTAAAAAAAAAGCCTTTAAAGTTCAAGCTTTTAGAACATGTGTAGCACCATCTTGTGCCAGCACAGAACGTGATGTCACGAGGTTGATTGATTTGGTACTGTAGCTGTTAATGGACTCACTTCAGTTTACTTAGCCTTATATTAGCTAACTAGTGAGAGAACCAATAAGTCAGCAGAAAACAAGGACACTAAAACTAAAAAACAGCCTATGGGAGTCACTTTTGTACTGCCCCTGGCTGCAGCAATGAGTTTTATGTTTAAAAAAAAAAAACAAAACAAGGATATGCTGTCCACTATCACTCTCTGTGTCTTAAGCAGTAGTTGCTGGCTGGCTGCACTGAAATGGCCTGTTTAAGTCAGGTGCACAGGTGGTTCGCTGGAACTGGAACACACCCTGATTTTTTTCCTCCAAGTTGGTTGTACCGAGCGGTGCAATCAGCTGGCCCAGCAGATGGGATCAGCACCATTTTGGGCGATAAAAGTCTCATTTATAACATAACAGGGTACTACACGCCCATAAAACGGCAAACATAACAGTTTCTTACCAAAGCATGATCGAGAATCCTAACATCCATCAGCGTGTCCACAGGAGGAAAAAAAACTCCTTCACTTACATTTGGACTTCGCTTTTCCTCAGTTCTAGTTTGAAGTAATCCACTCAATGACATAATGTCAGATGATAATTTCTGAACCAAAACAAGGACACAAGGTCTCCAAAAAGCATGGCATCTCTTTCTCCGAGGCTCTGGTTTTTGTTGTTTTTTCTCCTTGTTGGTCCATCCATCCCAGTGCTGACCCTGGGAGGGATGGATGGATGGATGGATGGATGGATGGATGGGTTTGTTGTTTGTTTTCCAGCCAACTTCAGCTACTTCACACTGAAGAATGCCTGTTAAAATGGCACGTTACATCAGTTTTGCATTTAAAAACTTACTCCTGTCTCTGAAAGACAGCAATGACATCTCACATCAGTCCATTATTCAGTGTTGCTGCTTTTCAGCTCAGAACAGCTGTAGGCATCACGACATTTTTCTGCACTCAATTTTTCCACCATACCGCACCGTACCTTTTGATCTCACTTTCCGCCAGAGTTAATTGGAGAGAACTGTATAAGGGAAGTGTTTTGTATGTTGCTGGTGATGAGGGCTCAGGGGTGAAGTAGCAGCTCTCCAGGCTGTGAGGGCTGAATGCTGCAGAGGCTCACAGGATTGGTTCAAACCAAAGTCAGTTTTGAAAAATGGTGATTCAACCAGCACAGTTGCAGCAGACAGCTTGAAGCAGATGGATAAAGTTGAGTGCAATCAGTTTTCACCGCAAACCCTCCATCTGAACAACAGCTCACATTACATCACCTCAAACAAAGGCTGACCCGACAGAAGCAATCTAATCCCATCAAAGCTCTGTGCTCAGACGTTATGACTCAACAACTCAGTTATTTTCTCTTTTTGCTTATTTTGTGTTTTTTTTTTTTTTATTTCCAATTCAGAAATCATTGCACCCAGTGATGATGGGGTAAAAAGCAGCCATGTGGGGGAGAAGGAAAGAGGCTTATAGAGTTTAAACAAACAGAATTTAAAAAATGTAAATATAAGGCAGTGCTGGATTTCTCAATCAAGCTGCTTCAGTGTACCAGGGCATGGACTTTTTGTCCTCGAGGGGGTTTTAATAATTGGTTAGAAATTTGGAACAACCTACAGTTTCATATTTAAAACATTGTGCTGTACCAAGGCCCATCAAACAGAGTACAAGATGACTGGAAATAATGGAAGGAAAAGGCTGATAGAGATGACAGAGAGCGCTCAAGAAGAGATTTCTGTTTACAACGTATTCAGGCAGAAGGAAAGAAGAGAACGCAAAGGATAATATATGTCAAAATTACCATCCTGCTCACGGTGTTTACATTGTATTTCAGAGCACTGAAAACTATAATAAATACTTGTTCAGATTTTTTGCTAACAATACCATAATACATTTCTGCCTCCTATTGGCTATTGTGTGCCGCACCTACTCTATGTCCACTTGTTATGAATGGAAACACCGTATCACACTTGGTACACTTAGTACAATGACACCCGATGCATTTTGTCAGATGGCACTTATGTCACTTCATTATGCACAAGGTGTCTTGTGGTGTTGGTGCCACGAGGTTTGGGCAATATTGGTGCTAGTTCTGGGAATGTCAGTCAGGAGTGGTTCACATCCTGTTTTGAGCTTTGTGATTTGCACTTAGTTTTGCTATTTTCTTTTTCTTTGTTGGGCTGTTTTCATTTGCTGTTTGGCTTTAGGCAACTGAAAAGTATTTGATCAGGTTTAAGCACGATAAGTACTTACTTTGTTTAAAGCACTAAAAATCTGCTTGGTTCGGTTCAGACACTAAATGCTACTTTTTTTTTTTTTTTCTTTTTAAACCACCTTTTGATTATTAGAATATAAAGTCACCACAAGGCCACCAGATCACCTAAAACACTGAAGTAATGATCGTTTTCATGGGAAACTGAGGAGTTAACTTTGTTTTCTTTTTCCATGTGAGCGAGCCAGACTGCTGTGGAGCACTGTGGCACCTGCTCGATGGGAGATTAACTGCCTTATTATCCAGACACTCCTTCTCATGTTGTGGAAGAAATCACTTCACACATCAGCCCTCATTTTGCATCTTTATTTTGACAGCTTCCTGTGCAGCTCCAGCAGGAGGTCTGGTCATTATTTTGTACTTGTGAGTTGTCGAGTAAAGTTAAGTGTCAGGCTCTCAGCTCTTTTGGTATTCATCCAGCAGCCTCTGCACACCTCCTCCGGCTGTTGGTGTCAAACCTTGAGCTGTGTCTTGTGCTTTGTGTTTGTGTGAGGGTCTGTTTTTTGTGCACATGTGCATGCCTATGTATGTGTGTGTGTGTGTATAAGAAAATGAGGGAGATAAAGAGCTTATATTTATCCCAGGATTGAATGAGAAGCTATTTTGTTGCAGTCAGGGGCTTTGGGAGATGTTTGTGTACCTATTGTGAGTCTGTGTTTCTCTGTATTTGTGTACTCTCCAACTTTGTGTGTGTTCCTCTGTTTGGATGGAACAGATACTGGCAGTAATTGAGAGATAGTCTTCACTGATGTGTCATGTTGTTCTGCTGACATCTTATTAGCCTTTCTGTGCTTCAGTGGATCTATTTTTGTCAGAGCAGAAAATTCAGTGATGCTGATGCCTTTGAACACTCACTTAAAATTTGCCACCTGTAGTGGGATACACCCCTCTTGCTGTTTTGCTGTGTTCATCGAGGAAGAGGTGACAGAAGTGAAATGGACAGATTTGCTTGTGGGAGCTGGCTGCAGCTGGTGAATCCTGTTTATCCAACTCTGTCCAAGGGCACCTCTGCTTAGAGTTCTGACTTTACAGTCCAAGAGAGAGAAGTAGCAACCTCTGCAACTGCAAGAAACCTTCCTGCAAACACTGAGACAAATAAATGAACATTAACAGTTGGATGACAGTTTACCATATCAAGGGTCGCCACAGCAGGAAGTGCCAGGGCTATCTGGTTAACAGACACAGAAATTTCAAAATATGAGAGAAGTGACTACTAGCTAATAAATAAGACAGCGATGGCATCACTCTCACAGATGGCTAAAAATGCCTGGGCAGCTGCTAATAGAGCACTGCAGGGATGATATTATTATTGTTTTCCTAATTTCCAAGATCAACCTGGAAATTAGCATAGCAACAAAACAGGCAGTGGGGATTTTTCATCCATCCATCCATCCATCCATCCATCCATCCATCTTCTGCTCCTTATCCAAGGCTGGGTTGTGGGGCCCAGACTTCCTTCTCCCCAGCCACCTCCTCAAACGCATCCAGGAGCAGATGTTATTTCTCCACCACGGGGGTTCATCCTGATAGGACGTGCTCAGAACACCTCACCCAGGAGGTTTTCAGCAGACACCCTAGTAAGAAACCACCCAAGAACTTTCTGAAACTTGTTGGCACAGAATCCACTCTCTCCAAGATAAACAACTTCTCCACTCACATCGACAACTCCTCAGTTCCTCCCTCTCCCCCAATTAAGAATCAGGGTGCCATCCTTGATAGAACCCTATCATATCACTGTCATAACAATAATACCACACGGTCAGCTTAACTTCCATCTATGAAATATCTCTCACCTACATCCATCCTAACACTCAACAGCACGGCTATTCTGGTTCACACTCTGGTCACATCTAACTTCAGGTACTGCAGTTCTCTTACTTTTGGTCTACCCGACAAATCCATAAACTTCAGCTGGTTCAAAACTCTGCAGCCCTCTTCATCATTATCAGACCTCCATCAGCCCTATAGCACCTGTCCTACAGCAACTCCACGGGCTACCCATCAAATATCGCATCATCTACAAGATCCTGCTTCTTTCATCCAACGCCATTAACAACCTTGCTTCTCAGTACCTTTCCAAGCTCCTTCATGCATATTTTCCCAGCCACACTCACAGGTCCTCCTCCTCCACCCAATTCACCGTTCCACCTGCTTGCTTGACCACCATGAGGTCAAGAGCCCTCAGTCACTCAGCCCCCCATCTTTGGAACTCTGCTCTAGGACTTACAAAATTCTGTTTCTCTTACCTCTTTCAAATCTCACCTATAAACCCATCTGTGCAGTCAAGCTTACTCATTGTGATGAGTAACTATTATTATCATCATCATCATCTCCTCCCAGATCTGGACCAGGGCATCACTGAGCTCCTGGACAGTCTGAGGTGTAAGCTGTCAGCATCAGATGGACTGAAACATGATGTCCTAGAGGTCTTCTATTGGATTTAGGTCAGGCGAGTGCGGCAGCCAGTCAGCGGGATCGGTTCCTTCATCCTCCAGGAACTGCCTGCATACTCCCGCCACATGAGACCGGGCATTGTTGTGGACCAGGAGGAACCCAGGACCCACTGCACAAGCGTAGGGTCCCAATACTGAATGGCAGTCAGGGTGCCGTTGTCTAGCCTGTGGATGTCTGTGCATCCCTCCATGGATATGCCTCCCTAGACTGTCACTGAACCACCAAAACCAGTCATGCTGAACAGTGTTACAGGTAGCATAACATTCTCCACCACTTTCTCCAGACCCTTTCATGTCTGTCACATGTGCTCAGGGTGAACCTGCTCCCATCTGTGAAAAGCACAGGGTGGTAGTGACAATAACCCTAGCCAAATGCAAAACTAGTGAAATGATAGCTGAAGGCTCAGCCTCCCATTCTATTTTTAGATACCCTAGGAACCACATGTAAGCCTGCAGTCTGAGAGCAAAGAGCTGTTTCAGAATAATATGACACATAAGATCTTAAAGCTATGACAAGGACTGATTATTCAAGATGCTGTATCTGAGGAGAAGGATTTATATTCAACTCTAGATTTAACAAGGAGCCATTGAAGAGAAGCCAATATGGGGGAAATATGCTCTCTTTTCCCCAGTTAATCCTCTCCCTGCAGGATTCTGGATCAAATGAAGGCTTTTTGGGGAACTTTTAGAACTACTCGATAATACTTAATTACAATCATCCAGCCTAGAAGTAATGAATGCATAAACTAGTTTTTCAGCATCACTCTCGATGGGATGTTTCTACTTTTAGTGATATTGTACAGCTGAAAGAAAGCAGTCCTACATGTTTGTTTTAATATACACACTGAAGGACATAAAAATGACTCCAGGAAGCATCAATGTTACTGGAGACCAACGTAATGCCTCTCTTACTTAAATATCTAGTTAGACACTCCTTATGTTCATTTTAATAAACATCTCAATGAACTACACCTTGATCACATGACTTCAACTTCAAAAAACATTTCCATGACTTCAGGACTGTAATTATTGTCCAATAGTAAGTTAATAAAATGTTCTATCCTTTACTGTAAAATGTCCAAGTATCCAAAAAAAAATTCAAAAGTCTGTTACTATTACATTTTATGAACCAATAATTTCATCATTTGGCATATTTACATCTGACCAATTTCATGTTGATTTCACAGACTTAGTGACAGTCATTGATGAAGTAAAGTGATTAAAAACTGACTTCAGTATCGACCTAAACATTTTCTCCTCTACACACAAAAAGTGGCAGCAAAACAAATGGAATAACCTTCTTCTACTAAGATAAACTTTAATCAAACCAGACATGCCATAATCTCATCTCATTTTTTACATCCTTACTAAATTATCACTTCTCGAGTGATTTTATGGGATCCAGCTGAAGAATCGGCACCAATGCTCTTTATATCAACAAATTTGCTCAATATTAATTTTATCTAATTTCAGCTTTATTTAGATGGAAGCCAGCCTGCTGTTTGTTTTTGGTTTTTTTTAACTATCAAAACAAAAACCTTTTCTCACCAACCTCTGCTGTCCAGATATGCAGTATTTTTCCTTTCCTCCACACCAATACACTGGCGGTGAATTACATTTTAATTGTGATGCTCGCAGCAGTGAAAAATAAAACACATTTCAGTAGCAGCAATATATTCCCAAAGACAGTCCCCTTTATTTTTGTGGATGACCCGCTGAACTCAGTGTCTGCAACACAAATGGTGACTCACTTCCTGGTATAAAAGCAGATCTACTAATTCATTATAACCAGAGGGTTTCCTACAGTTCTAGCCATTGAAGTAACACTCGCTATAAAGAAATGTTTTTTTTTTTTTTTATACCACTAAAACTGAATGAAACTGCCATTGTGGTTTTTCTGACCAAGTTGTTGACTTTTACTCTTTATTTAGCAGTACTTTTAAAAGGTAATGGTTTTCCAGACCCCAATCCAATTCATGCTAGGAAATTATTTGCTTATTCAGACCATGTTGGTACAGAAGGCAAATATAAGGCCGTCAGTAGAACAAGGTTATGTTAAGTAATCCATGCAATCTGGTTTGCCTCTTTTATTTGTTAGAATTTGTTGAGTTGTGTCTGAAAGATAAGGGGAGATGTGTTTTGGAACCCGTGAACAATAGATAGATATGGGTTTGAAAATTAAAGCCAGTGTGTAAGAAGTTGTATAGAAGTGGGAAAAGAACTCTTTTATTACTTCAGTAACACTTTCTGGGATGGTTTAGAGCCTTAGTTGCTAGTTTCAAGTGTGATTTAGCAACATATGTTATAAATAATGGTCTTATTATGACAAAACATATATAAAACTATATAAATGAATAATAATAATGATGATAAAGTATATAAAAGGATAAAGAAAGGCATGCTTTACCATGGGACTGACATGTTGCTAGCTTTTGAATGTGCAGTGTTGCCAGGCTTCACCGTCAGATCCATCATTCATTTGTCACTTTGTGTTACAAAACACCAAGATTGCAGCGAAGAAGACAGTAAAGGCTTCAAAACTGTTCTCTTCACGACCGGTGGACGAGACTGCAATAGTTTCTATTACATAGAGCCCATGCTTGATACTAAGCTTTGGGCCTGAGCAGAACTAATTTGGAGAGGATTATAGCTGGCCTGATATCTCTGGCTTTGAATTCCAACTAAATGTAGCAACACTCCTGAATGTAAATAATGTGCTGTCCAATGGCGCTTTTCATGTCCCAAAAATGTAGCAATATCTGACTTTTATCCCTGTTCAATACATATTTACATTACACCAGAGATAACACATTGGTCTGTGTACTCTTTAATCCCTGCCAATCTACTTTCGCAGTACTGATTCATCAGGTATGTGGCTTTATTCCTGCTTTAAGCATTGATACCAGAAGCTGAATGTTTCTGTGAAATTCAGGTTGGAAACGTTTGAAAGTGACTCAGGAAAGCTGCACTTCAAAGTAGATGTGTTTAAACAGCAGATACCCTATATGAAATATTATGGTCAGTGAATGGATTTTGGAAGCTAAACAATTTTTCCTCCCATCTTTCCAGGCTGATAAAACTGTACTGTGGAGCCTCAGAAAACACCTGAAGTTGTGTTTTTGTCTCTGGGAGCCAGTGTTTATTGATGTTGCTGTCTGTTATCTTGGTGGAGTGGGTCAAAGTCACCCTGAAGAGTGGCAGTTTGGTATATATTTGCAGCGGCAGTTATGTTCTCAGGACATAAAGAGCAGTCTAGAGGAATCTGTTTTCCTGCCAGCAGTAGCAGCTGTAAAAGCTCGACCACCCAAGTCATCTCTCTCTCTCTCTCTCTTGCTCTGTCTTCTTTTTCCCTGGTAAGAGTTCATTTTTTTGTGAAAGGCTTTACACCTGTTTATCGCTGCTCCATCAATCACAAAACACCTCTTTTGAATCTGAGCACCTCAGCACCGCTGTCTCACATGATGGACTGTAGGAATACAGTCACAACCCTGGGCGTCTAATGAAGTCCACCTTCAGGTTTTACTGCCCCCTATCCCCAAATGTTGAGCTGTGATTTAGGCCAAGGTAAGCTTGAATCTCAGTAGCTGGGACAGCAATTTGTCACAGTGTGAAAAGGTAAAATCAGCCAAATGGTGAAACCTGGAGGGGGGGCATGATTATAGCAATGCAAAATTTCTCTTCTCCAAGGCGTTAGTGTTGTGTTAACAAAAACTGACAGCAGTGAACCAGTGCATGAAGTGAGCATGACTGGCACATTAAAGGTTTCACAGCCCTCGCCATAATCTTCTCTTTACAAGAAGTTGCTGTTAGATGATCTGACAAGTACTTTAAAGGAGCCTAAGGGAAGGGATGGTCATCATTTTCAAATTTTTGAAAAGTCACTAATTTATAGAAATAATAAATAGTTTATATGGCTTTCAGTATTTACAGAATGTTTTTCTAGTCTTACTGACTGCTCAAAGAGCTTTAGACTACAAGCCAGATTTACCCCAATGTTAATATAGAGCCGCATTCTATGCAATTTAAGCACTCTATCTATATCACATCTACAGCCAATTTAGAATCAATGGACCAATGAAACAAACATGCATGTCTTTGGAATATGAGGGTGTTACGTCTGCGGCTGTTTGTATGTATGATAATCCATCTGTGCAGGTGCCCGGATGCAGTTGGTGCGGTAACCATATTGCCTATGACTGGCTCCGGTTGGGGGGGCCACGCCCATCAGACCACGACTGGGAGAGAGGATCATTTGCGTTCCCGAGTATCCAACCAGCCACAGCAGAGAGTGTGTGTGTGTGTGTGTGTGTGTGTGTGTGTGTGTGTGTGTGTGTGTGTGTGTGTGTGTGTGTGTGTGTGTGTGTGTGTGAATGTTCTACTATGCCTGAGAGTGTGTAGGGGTGAGCTGCCATTTTGGTTGTGATACTGTTTTCTCCGTTTTCAATCATAGGTAGAGAGGTAAGACTGTGTCATTGTTTCGGTTATTTTTGGGTACGTTAGACGCCAGATCACAGTAGATTTTTCTTTTGTGTTTTCTTTATTATTTTGGCCTTTGCTCATCCTAATGTGAAACACTCTGTATGTTCTGTGTGACCAATAAATCAGTGGTTTTTTACTATGAAGTGTTCACATGGCTGCTTGGGTCTTAGGGATGAATGATACCTTTTTCATGTTGCACTCCAAACCCTTATATGGGGTGTAACAGAGAGGGAACCAGAATACCCACCAATACATTCGACAGTGCTAATCAGTACTCCCACATGCCACCATAAAATATATATTTTCCCTTATTTTTATCTGTGCCTGGTAGGATGTAAAAAGTAGTACCTGCAGGAGGTGATAATTCACCAACTAGTTTGTTTGCCAGTCCCCACTAAATAATAAAATAAAAAGAACATGCTAGTACCTATGCAGCATTGAACCAGTAAAGCATGTGTTGCATGGTGACACTACTACAGCTGTAAAAAAATCTCTTGTGTGTAACTCCATCAAAAAAGTAAAGGAAACTCATGTCCAATTCAAACTGTTTGGGGTAAAGCTAGCACGTCACAATGATGCACAGTAATTTGAGAACAATTTGGGACAATCTTTGAAAAATATCCAAATAGTTTCCAGTGAATATTGATGATCATTTTTGCTTGAAATGCCCATCCATACTTTAGGGATAAATAAGAGAATTCAAGATGACCAAAAAGAAAACAAAGTAAAAACTATGTTACCTAAGTGAAACTCAGTGATTTAAAGGTCCATCAAAACTTTAGTACAAAGAAGCAAAGACCCTTTTTGGGACCAGTGTCCACAACACACAGCTGGGGGGGGGGGGGGGGCATTCCAGAGATGCTGATCTACAGCAATGGCTTGATTATTAACTTCAACTGCTGGTCACAGACTGGATATTGAGAAGAAAAAAACATTAAGTAGCCACCATGACATCTCCCATTGGTTTTGGACTTCGTGTTTTGGTGCCAGATGTTACCATATTTGGATGAGAGGATAGTGCGCTAAGACTAGCAAGCTTGTTTATCTAAGTGTATCTATAAACTGTACGGCTGCAACACAATGAAGATACCTGCTAATCTGTGCTAAGTTAAGGACTAATAAACTGCTGGAATTTCACTTGCTTGAAGCGCAATCTTCTTGGACATGCTAAACCTCACAGCAAGTAATATATTTATCAGTTTATTATAAAATGTTCCAAAAGGTGTGAACAGTACAAACACACTGGAGAGGTTCAGCATAGTTTTGTCAAATAGTAGAATTGTAGTAGGTGAGGAGCAGAGAGGAATACCTCTCAATGAAATTTCTAGGTGTAGCCAAGTGGCGGAAGGCTTCTGCCTTGGTAGTCTCAGAATCCCATCTCTGTTCTTTGCGGATGATGCAGTCCTTTTGGCTTCATCAGGTGGTGGCCTCCAGCTCGCAGTGGAATGGTTTTAAGCCAAGTGTGAATCGGCTGGCATGAGAATTAGCACCTCTGAGTATGAGGCCATGGTCCTCTGATGGAAATGGGTTGGGTCCCCATTCTGGCTAAGGGACGAGTTGCTACCCCAAGTGGAGGAGTTCAAGTATCCCGGGGTCTTATTCACGAGTGACGGGAGAAGGGAACAGGAGATTGACAGACAGATCAGTGCTGTGTCTGTGATGTGGACGCTGCACCGGTCTGTCGTGGTAAAGAGGGAGCTGAGCGTAAAAGCGAAGCTGTTGATTTACCGTCGATCTACATCCCTACCTTCACCTATGGTCATGAGTTTTGGGTAGTGACCGAAAGAATAAGCTCACAAATACAAGCGGCAGAAATGAGCTTTCGCCAAAGGGTGGCAGGCCACTCCCTTAGAGAGAGGGCGGGGAGCGCAGCCATTCGGGAGGGGCTCAAAGTAGAGCTGCTGCTGCTCCACATCGAGAGGGGTCAGTTGAGGTGGTTCGGGCATCTCACCTTTTGGGTGAGGTGTTCTGGGCATATCCTACCAGGAGGAGGCCCCAGGGTAGACAAAGGACACACTAGGGAGAGTTTATCTCTCGGCTGGCTTGGGAACACCTTGGGGTCCCCCCGGATGAGTTGGTGGAGGTGGCTGGGGAGAGGAAGGTCTGGGCTTCTCTGCTTAGGCTGCTGCCCCCATGACCCAGTCCCACATAAGAATAAGAAAATGGATCGATGATGAAAATTGGCCGTGCCCTTATTGCCTTCATTACTCTATGTTGGTGACATTGACAAGGATAGCTGGAGACCCAATGGCTTAGTGATTCCTGTCATGCAGGACATACATACATCACACAAACAAGCAGGCACATGGGCATCCACACAGACACTTGCACTCACCATCTGATGACAAAATTTGCACCACCCAAGCAGACCATAGCAGACTCACAGACATACAGTAGAACATATAATCCCAGTTTAACTCTAGAATCTGGATGGATGAAATCCCCACCCCATCCCCTTTTTCCTGAATGGGAAAATTATCCATTTAATCATTTCTGCATTGGCTTCACTTTCAGCCCTGAGGGTCACTACTTGGTGCAGACTCAATCTATTCTCAGTCTTTTGCAATAAATCTTGACACTTGAATGACAAAATTACATTTTATGCAAGTTTTTTTTTTCTTGCCACAGTTTTAACTGTTTTCCATGTATTTCATTGGTTTGAAAAGGAAAAAAAATCAAAATAGCAAATGCAGCAAACATACTGTGACACTAGAGAGTCCCACTGTGGTTATTCTGCAAGGTATGACTGAGCAAGATCGCCTTGATCTGGAGAAAACAGATGAGATCAAATGCATTTTTTTTAACAATCAGAAGAGAGGAGGCCCGAACTCTTGCAAAGTCAGGTTTTTCTCTTTAGTTTTAACAGTTCAGCAAAGCAAAAAGTCTGCTCTGAAGTAAGACAATCGGCCATTGATGGAAGTTTGAAAGCTCATGGCAGAAAATGAATGATTTAGGTTGAAGTGCTGGGATAAAAGGGAGAAAAGTGGGTGGTCTGCAAAGCAAAAGCCTGAGGTTCACTCTGAACAGAGAAGTTTAAAAATGCTTTTGAAGGCTGGCCGAATGTTTAGATGGCTCATTTTGCAGCAGTAATTCAAACCAAAACCAGATTTCTAAGGAGCAGAGCAGTTTCCAAACTATTTTCACATCAATTTATGTCTCTACATATTTTAAAGTTATGCTTTCTTGCTGCTGTAAGATATTCATGGAAATTAACAGCTTGACTGAATTTGAAAAGACAAATACTGTTAACCTTACCTATTAACATAGAAAACAGTTCTGAGTATTCAGTGTTTTGTTGAAGTATTTTAATATTCAGATTCTTGGAAGATTTTAAATGCAAATGTCATTTTTGTTCAGAAGGCTTTACTATTTTTACATTACAATTTATTTCAATGAAAACAGAAAAGCTGTTGGTCTCATGAAGACTTTCTTAAATCCAATGAAAACTCTGATACTATTGGGAATAATGTTCGGTGCACTTGCAGACATTAAAGGCATTAATTCTACAGTCTTATCCAACTAAATGGTGGGTTTTACTGAAAGTAATGTCCCCTTAAATTACAGAATATGATGCCTCATTATAACCTCTTATCACTCATTCCTCCCATGTTGCTAATAAAGACTAAAAGCATTTTGCTGTTGGACTTACAGTGGAAACAGTGTTGTTGTCATGGTATCTTAGTGCTTTACACCTTTTAAAGTGTATATTTGGTTCAGAATGGGTTAGGGAGAAGGACATTAATATTGCTTTAAGTCCTTTAAGTTACATTTATTTATTTATTTTACAGAGAGAGAGAGAGCTCTGCAAGTTGCCTTGCAACTTACAAAGTAGCCATGACTTTGACCTTTACATCATTACACAGGGTTAATCACTGTGTGCCAGTTAATAGGTAATCTAGTGCTACTTTATAGAGTTTGAGCATGTTTATCTTAGCAAACATGGCTGAACCATCAACATTATCTCCCCAATCAATAATGGTCAGAGTGTGACAGCAAAACCTGCGCTGTAAATGAACAGATATGGTTTCTACAGACAACAGAGGTCCTGGAAGACGACGTCTTACAAAGTGAGAAATACTGATCAAGGAAGAAAGCAAATGCACAGGTCTTTGTTTTAATACATTGACAATTTGGTAATTCACTATTTTATACCCTTTGTGTACATTTATGTGTAAGTTCTGTGTTTTGCATTTAAGCAGGAAGTCAAATGTCTTTTTTCAAGGGAGACCTGATTGTGAGCTGCGTGGTGACCTTTGTTGGATGGACTGCCACAGCCCCTGGATGTCGGCATTATTGTGGGTAATCTGGGGTCTACTCAGTGTTGATTGGTTAGCTCAGAACAATAAGCAATGAAATAAATAGAAACAGGTTGGTGTTAAGGTGGATTATATTTTCATGAGTTTCTTTGTCTTCTCACCATCAAGAATGTGGCTGTGTAGGAAGTCTGAGCCAAACGTCCAGATGTTCAAGAAGAACATACAACAGATGTTCAAGTAGGGCCAGGTGACATTAAGGAAGGGCATGCAGTTGAAGTTTAGGATGGGCAGCCAGGCAATGATAATGGAAGAGATGATCCAAGGAGGACAGGTAATGTTCAAGGACCTTCAGGTGGGTGCTGCTTTAGCTCACGAGGCTGAGAAGGCAACTATATGCCGCAAGGCTAAATGCAGCAGCCTGGGTTTGTCTCCAGCCTGAGGCCCTTCACTGTGTGTCTCTCCCTGCTTTCCTGTCTAATCTTCACAGTGCTATCAAATAAAGCTGAAGGGGGAAAATTACCTTCAAGTGTTTTAGGATGTCCAGGAGACATTAAACAAGGCAACATTAAACAAGGGGTCCAGAGGACGTTTAAGAAGAAATGTTTAAAAGCTGGAAGTTTTTTGACAGCATTAAAGTTTTGTTTGTTTGTTTTTTCCCAGTTCTTTTTTGATCATTGAACTGTGTAAGTTACATACGATACAACCATTTTATTATATATATATATATATATATATATATATATATTTCAAAAAGATAACTGTTCTCCACCTACACCCATACTTCCTTTCATTTGACATCATTTGGTTACAGACCTCTACGGAAGGATGGATGACTAGACAGGTGATTCATCCATTCACAATATACACACACACACATGCACAGGAAAAAAAAAAACAGGCAGATACCTATATCTCCATCCATCGATGATCAGTGGATGAAGATATATATCTATTGATCTGTATATTGATCTTTCCATGCAGGACTGATGAGATGAGGGGTAGATGGCTGTATGGATATTTATCAGTCATAGGCAGACTCATGCACTTTATATAGCTGCATTATAACAAATCCCGTCTGTTACAGTTAACTCCAGCCATGTGGCAAGATTATGGTTTTAATTTCACCACTTTTTTAAATGTAGAAAAAACAAGCATTAGGCATTCATTTAGTCATTTATTTTCTGGGCATTTTGGTAGAGCAGACAGGAAAGGAGGGAGCGAGCGCGGGGCAACAACATGCAGGAGATGACCTGAGGGGCCCCTGTAGTCCCTCGATTGACCCATTGAGTGAGACAGCACCCTTTCTGCAAAATCTTAATCTAAGTTCTAACTCTGAGAGCGTTTGGACCTGGAAATTTCCAGTTCGATCAGATTTAACAAGCAGATAAAGGTCAAAAGTGCAACTAGTCCTCGAATTTCAGGTGGTGTCACCACTGCATTAGCGCATACCTTTCCTCCATTCACTTATTAGACAATTTCTGGGCAGCACGGTAGCATGGTAGTTAGCACTGTTATCTCCCAGCAAGAAAGTCCTGGGTTCGAATCTGCCATCTGGCCTGATATGTTCTTGATATGTCCTTCCCATGTCTGCAAGGGTTCTTTCTGGGTACTCTGAGATGAGGTTAGCAGCATTGACCCTAGGCGTGTATGCAGCCTGTGTTGAACTGGCAGCCTGTGCAGGGTGTATTCCACCTCCTGCCCTGTGACAGCCAGGATAGACTACAGCTCCCCCTGCAACCCTGAACTGGATGGATGAAAAAAAAAAAAATCAATATTTCAGAGACTCTGCTGTAGAACACCTTTCACAAACAGTGTTTTACACAAGGAGAAATAATGCATTTGAATGAAAACGAAAATCAATCATCAAAGCATAAAATGAGATTTGAAAAACAGATCGTATATAACTGGGCACATGGATATTTTGGTGTGGGCGTCAGGTTTACGCTCCCATCTGAATGATTGTATGGATTGACAGTAAATCCTCAGTAAGCAGCTGTCCCCGAGCAAAGAAGCGACAAATTTCTGAGCTGGGAGTCAGCGGGAGTTTGGCAGCAACGGAGGAGATTCTGGGGTTTGGTTGCTCGCAGCGCTGCAGAGATTATCAAGGCGGTTAAGCAGCTGCTGTGGTGTTTCCATTAAGTGGAGTGATT
Source organism: Archocentrus centrarchus (assembly GCF_007364275.1). Taxonomy (NCBI): domain Eukaryota; kingdom Metazoa; phylum Chordata; class Actinopteri; order Cichliformes; family Cichlidae; genus Archocentrus; species Archocentrus centrarchus. The sequence continues at coordinate 5,886,855 of NC_044363.1, read as the reverse complement.
CTCTGTGGTTTTCAGAGTTTATTTCTCAGATGGAGCTATGATGGAGGCAGTCAACTCACAAAAAGAGCAGAAAAAAGCTGCTCCACCAGAAAGGTCTTCCTACCCTATATTCTAACATATAATATCAATACTTAGCAAGGAAATTAAAAACAAATACTGTAAAATGTTTAATTGATTGTATTTTACTTTTGTACTGAATCACCTCAAAAACTCTGGTCCCTGTTCATCTGTAGTGAGTGTACTCAAATAGTAAAGGGGCTACGGGCCGGATCCACCCCGGGGGGGTTTCCTACTGTGTAAGCTGTCAGTTCAGTGTTTACCTCAGCTGTCAACGCTGGGTGAGAAGCCTCCACCTTTATTTACTCTGGAAGAGGGTGTAACATTTTTTTGAAGAGTCTGATACTAGTCCACTTCTGACCGACGACAGTGACACTGAGGTGAGTTACTGACTTTACTGACACACTGCTGTTTTGCCACTGTAAGCTGAACCTGTCTTTGGACTGGTTGTAACATTGTTGGACTCTGAAGCTAGCTGGCATGTTAGCTTATAATCAACTGTTGTTGTTTAGCCAGCTTTTTTGAGCTGACTGGAGATGGGAGGGTGGCATGCCTAATTTACTTACAACAATTAACTAAAACAATGTTGGGAATGAATAAGCATGCTCATGCACATTTTTGTGTTAGAGCTCTGACTTCAGTTCAAGAGATGAGGCTTGAGGTCAGGAGGAAGAGGATGATACTTTACCAAGATGCTGGTGGTGCTGTCTCTTTCCTTCGTGTTTTCACTTCTTTGGTGAAGGGGACCCCGTCTTCCACGATAATATGCAGGTACGATCCTTCATAGCTTGAGTCTGAAGGTGCTACACAAATTTAAATGTCCCTCCACAGCACACAAACATCTATGATGTCTCTTCTCTTTATTGGTGTACTACATTTGTGTCTGGTCTCTAGCCACCTATGTAGAACGTGATTAGTCGGAAGGGAGATGTCCTTCCTGGCCACAGTATTCACATGGGGGGGGCATGGTGGTTTCCACAAACCGGCACCTGCTCCCATGTATTTTTAATGGATTAAATTTAAATTTATGAGAATACAACAATTTATTGGAAGACATAATTACATACTTTTGGCAATATCGTGTACACTATATTGCCAAATCACACGCACATGAATTTAAGTGACATTTCATTGTTAATCCAGAGGGTTTAATATGATGCTGGCCCACCCTCTGCAGCTATGACAGCTTCAACTCTTCTGAGAAGGCTTTCCACACGGTTTAGCAGTGTTCATGAAAATTTTTGACCATTCTTCCAGAAGTGCATTTGTGAGGTCAGACGCTGATGTTGGACGAGAAGGCCTGGCTGGCAGGCTCCTTTCTAATCTGTCCCAAAGGGGTTCTGTCGGGTTGAGATCATGACTCTGCCGGCCAGTCAAGTCTTCCACACTAAACTTGCACATCCAGGTCTTCATGGACCTGCTTTGTGCACTGGTGTGCAGTCATGTTCGAATGGAAAGGGGCCATCCCCAAACTGTTCCCACAAAGTTGTCCAAAATGTCTTCATATGCTGAAGCATTAAGAGTTCCTTTCACTAGAAGCTCAGCTCCTGAAAAACACCCCCACACGATACCCCCACCACCACCAAACTTTACACTTGGCACAGTGCAGTCAGACAAGTACCGTTCTCCTGGCAACCGCCCAACCCAGACTCGTGTATCAGATTGGCAGACAGAGAAGCGTGACTCCTCACTCCAAAGAACACGTCTCACTGCTCTAGGGTCCAGTGGCGGCATGTGTTACACCACTGCATCTCACGCTTTGCATTGCACTTGATGATGTAAAGTTTAGCTCTCTGTGCACTGTCCTTGAGCTAATCTGAAAGCCACATGAAGTTAGGATGTCTGTAGTGACTGACTCTGCACAAAGTTGGCAACCTCAGCATCCTCTGACCCCAAGTGGCAGTGAAAATGCAAAAAGTGCTATGAAAACTGGAAATGAAGAAGACTTGCTTTCAAAGTAAAGGTTAAGACTTTTGAAATGGGTTTGTTTCAGCAGTAAGATCTTTTACTTTGAAGTGTACTCTGAGTGCAGTGGCACTCCGCCAGGCCTGACTCAGGTATAAAAAGCTGTCAGCACAGAGAGAGAATAACACTCCAAATCCCCTCATTCAGCTGTAATCCTGCAAGAGAGCACAGGGTCTTAACAATGAGGTAAGTCGAGGACACTCAGGCTGATATTCAGGACATCTAGAGGTTGCTCGGGTGACTCTCAGGGACAGCTAGAGGTGTATTTCAGGATTTCTGGCAAATGAAGTGGAAACTCCATCTACTCAAGCGGTGAGGTGACTCCTTGAAGACGACACAGGTAATGTTTTTGTCTACTGTTTTGGGCGCTCTGCCTGGAGTTTCAAGAGTTTCGAAGCCCAGAGAGAAAGGAGTGAGTGTTCTGTGAGTGACAAAAGAATAAACATCACTCATGCTAACAGGACATAATGCAGTCTGCAGTCATGTGTAGGTGTCGTGTACATCCTTCAAAGTGTTTTATGTTGGCTCTGACTGATGGTAGTAGACATTAACATGCTGGGTTTTATGGAGGAAGTGTCAGTAGGTGATTTATAATGCTATACACTAGAGTAATAGAGGGAGTGTGTGTGTATATATGTGTGCTGGGGTAGAATAAAATACAGAAAGAAATGGAGTGGAAACACATAAATAAAAGGGATGAGGGCAACACCATTAAATAATTTCATTCAGTCTAGAAATGAAAGGAAAATTGGTTTGAAATGCATTTTTATTCTGGGCAAAAAAAAAGAGAGCGAGCAAAGACCATGTTTTCCTGTATTGATAAAAAGAGTGGTGCATTCAAAATATCCAACATCCCATAGTAAAATCAAAGGGACTTTAAGATGAGGTGTTTTAAAATAGCAATGACCAGATACAGTCAAGACTTCCAAGCCACAAGAAAGGGGCGCACCCTAAATCATCGCCTGCTTTGTTTCTTTTTCCACTTTCAGGCCATAATTTACAAAATGACTATCATTTTGCATGAAATAAGACCTGAAACCTATAGTTACTAAAGAAGTAATCTCACCTAGTAAAGTGTCTTTTACGTATTGTGCAGTAGGCTTTTTATTTTGTGGGCTTTTACACAATTACACTTTTTCTTATAACAGAGGAGTCGAACCCTGCTAGTCATTAGAAATAATGCACACAGGCAAATGGGCATGATCCAAAAACAAGGGCAAAAGCTTATAAACAAGGAAAACTAGACTGAGAATATAAGAAAATGAAAATCAGCTATGAAAATCTGAACTAGGTAATGTTTCCAGTACCTTGCTGAATCTATCCCATGAAGAATTAAGGTAGTTCTGAAGGCAAATGGAGGATCCAGCCCGGTACAACCAAGGTGTACTTTATAAAATGCCCAGTGAGTGTACATTTTGTGACAAAAATAGTAATATTATTCACTGAATTTGGACAACATAGAGACCTGGTTCAGTTTCAGCACCTAAACAGACTATTTTGGCCGTTTCTGGGGAGTAATTATGCTGTACTAGATCCAAATGATCAGGGTTATTATAGTTAACGAAAACGAACGAAATAACGAAAACTGAAATTGAAAAAACATTGTCGTTAACTGAAATAAATAAAAACTACAATTAAAAGGAAAAAACGATAACTAACTAAAACTGTATTGTGAGTTTGAAAAACTAACTAAAACTAACTGAAATTATTGTGGATTGATCATTTTTCCGCTCTCTGAGTTTAAGCTGGGAGCGCCGTCGGGCAGCTGTGTGCGTGCGTGTGCACGAGAAAGCCACAAAGTCGCTTTCACAGCGTTGCGGCAGCGTGGACCCGCTCTGAACCGTCCACGCTGCCACAACGCTGTGATTAACCTGTTGAGTTCTTGTGCGTTTCCGTCTACTTTATCAGTGAGAGAATAACAATCAGGAATAATAATCAAAGCATCAGGACTCACAAATGTCAGCAAATTCCTGGAGGGAGACTGCTGTCGGGATGGACGTGAGGAAATGAAGGAAGTGGAAAAACAGGGACAAATATGTTTGCAGCCAAAAAACTTGAGCATAAAGAGCGAGGACCAAAAAAAGTCCCAGCTGGCACCGCAGTACACACCACAAGGTAATTAACACACACAACACACACAGCTACACAAGCATAAATGCGGACATGAGGTCGGACACTTCTGTAGGTTGTGTACAGAGGCTGCAAAGACCCTGCAAGTCTAATCAGCGAGCATCTAACCAAGCTAACAGAAGCAGCATCAGGTGGTGAGAACATCAGGATGCAGCTGGATTTGAGCTTTGACTCCTTCAAAGAGTTTGTTTTTGTCAAACACCACATGTAGCTGTTGTTAATCTACTGCACTGACACTGGAGTTTATTGGGAGTTTATTGTAGAATTTATTGAGTTTGGGAGTTCATATTTTCTTTGTTTCTCCCTGTTGATATTCATGTGTGTCCTAATTATTACACATTTAGCATGTAGTGCTTCTGTCTTGTGAACCGTTGGTTGTTGAATATATTTCTTTATGGTATCTTGAGTTTTTGTTACACAATAGTCACTTTTGTGCATTGAATCTTGCACCTGATAAAGTATGAAAATACTAAAACTAATACTGAAACTAACTAAACTAAAACTAAGCATTAAACCTAAAATAAAAACTAATAAAAACGAGCAAAACCACTCTGAAAACTAATTAAAACTAACTGAATTAGAGAAAAAAAAGTAAAAACTAACTGAAACTAAACGATAATGTAAAATCCAAAACTATTATAACCCTGCAAATGATTTGATCCACCATGCTGAATTTGAGCCACTGAGATGCCAAACAAATTAACATCCCCTAATTTTTTAAATAACCAACCAATTGACTGACCAGCCTATTTTGATTTAGTTATGTCACCAAAGCAAACTGGGTATGCTGGGTATGGGTAACCCAAGTATCCTAATCTGATATTTTAGGGAGACAAGGACTTTTAGAAAAAACATTTGATGGCTTATATTTCAAACTTTTATATTTCTGAATTTAAATATTACTGAGAACATTTTATAGGATCTAAAAATCCAATTTTCTGATACAATATGGTTAGGCATGCATAGACCTCCAATGTCCCTAGGCTGAGGGAAGCTGATGATGGAGCGGGTAAAAGTTAGACAGATGAATTATGGGCTAACTGGCGGCCTGAGAGACAGGGGTAAGTTCTGTTGGCAGTTGGTAAAGCAAAGAAGACAAAGGAGGTTGTGACAAGTAAATGCCAAAAGAGAGGTCATTTGTCAGACAACGTGGACGAGGAGATGAACCTCCTGTTCTCCATCAAGCAGCCAATAGGCTTTTTCAGAATGTATGTAATGTAGTCCTGTAGCATCTGTAATGTAACATGATGGGAATGAGGCTTCCAGCTCTGTTTAAAAGTGTACTTGTCCTTTAAATCCATCACTTCTAAAGGCCAAAATCAGTGTTTTGTACTTCCATTTGTTCATTTTTATCCCCCTCAGGCAACATCACCACCACCCTCCCTTCATGTCAGCGGTCACCTTGCCCTCAGCTCTGTCTTTGGTATTTTCCTGTTTGTCTCTTTGTATTTCCACATTTCACCATTAAAAACACAGCCATGAGTGTCTTGCTGTCGGCTGTTGTTTCACCTTTAATCAAAATGAGTCACTGATTACAGCCGCCAGTTAATCAAGTTGTAATGTCACACTGACAGTTTTTCATTATGTTTTGTTTTAGTCAAATAACCAGATTGACCCCACAGCTTAGTATTATTCTTGCCTTTGACTAAACAGCCAGGTGATTATTTTACTTCTTGTTTTATTAGGAATTTAAATGAGTGGTGAGACAAAATAAACACAAATAAATTTTTTTGTCTTGATATTCTCATTTGCTCTTATTGTTTTTGTTATGGCAGTTTTACATCACGTAGATGCTCTACATGTTGTTCCAACTGGTACATGAATCGTGACTGGCTAGTCCAATTATTCCTCACTTTAATCTGCATTCACCAGCTACCAGTCTTCAGAACTGCCTTCCTTTTTTATGGCACAGATTCAACAAGATGCTGGAAACATTCCTGAGATTTTGTTCCGTATTAACATCGAAGCATCACGCAGAACTGAACCTGAACTGCTGATACAAGGCAGGATGGATCCATATTTTCCTGTTGTTTACCCAAAATTCTGATCCTACCATCCACATATCGCATAAAAAAATCAAGATTCATCAGACCAGGCAACGTTTTTCCAATCTTCTGCTGTCCAAATTTGGTGAGCCTGTGTGAACTGTAGCCTCGGTTTCCTGTTCTTAGCTGAAAGGAGTAGCACTCGCTGTGGTCTTCTGCTGCTGTTGGAATGCTCTTCTGCATACCCTGGTTGCACAAGTGGTTATTTGAGTTACTGTTGCCTTCCTATCAGCTCACAGCAGTCTGCACATTCTCTTCTGACCTTTGACATCAACAATGCATTTTCTCCCAGAAAACTGCCGCTCACTGGATATTTTCTTATCTTCAGGCCGTTCTCTGTAAACCCGTGAGATAGTTTGTGGAAAACTCCCATTAAATAAGAAGTTTCTAAAATACTCAGATCAGCCAATCTGGCACCAACAACCATGTCATATTCAAAACCACTTAAATCACCTTTCTTCCTTATTCTGGTGCTCAGTGTCAACTTCATCATGTCATCTTGACCATGTCTAAATGGCTAAATGCACTGAGTTGCTGCCATCATGTGATTGATCTTTGTGTTAAACAGCAGCTGTACAGTGTTCATACCTAATAAAGTGACCAGTGAGTGTATTTTATTTGGTGTAGTAAAAAAAAAGGGGGGGCAGTGAGGCTCTAGTAGTGCTCATTGATTAACCATTAACTAATAATGGCCTGGCAATATATTAGATTTTATTATTTAGATCAAAACATCAAAAACAAAAACATTTAATTTTTTAAAAAACTGGATGGTAAGACAGCTCATAAGCTACAAGAGCTTCTTTCATTTCAGATTTCAGATTGGACACAAAGTTTAAAAATAATCAAACTCAAAGTGAGAAATCAGCATTGGTTTTTGTGCTGTTTTTGTGCTGTGAAATGTCATCCATTCAGTGCTGCTGTTTTGGGGACTGAAGAAAAGAAAATGTGTCTTTTGAACTGACAAAAACCCATAAAAATGCAAAGGTGAAAGAAAACTGTCTTCTATTACAGATGTATTTATGTTGTGAGTTGTCAGTTCAGTTCAATTCAATTTTATTTATATAGCGCCAAATTACAACTAACAGCCACCTCAAGGTGCTTAAAGGTGACCTTAAAGTCAAACTTGGGTCATCCTTTGAGAAAATTGTGCTAAACATTTGTTAATTAAGCCAAATAGACAGAAATACATTTCTCTAAATGACTCATAGAACCCCAGTTTTTCATATTTAAGTTCTCTTCTGTAATCTGTGCAAGCATACCACGTATAGGTTGCTCAGCAAATGGAACAGGAACCCCATGAGTTTCAAGTATTTTCAGGTCCCTTATTAACGGTTTCAGTGTTTCATATTTCTTAGTATGCTGAGCATGAAACAATCATACCAAATGGGCAGAATTCCGCTTTGGAGGAAGGTTTCTGAGAATGAAGTAAAGGCAGCCAACGTTACCATTTTTTGACCCAAGAGGATTTGCACGTTTAAATTCATTGTGGTATAATTGTATTTGGAGAGCAAATCTATAAACTGAAAACAAAAGATGACATTTAAAGCAGCTTCCACCACAAAAGTGGTGTCAGATTGAGTGAATGCTTGCATCATCTCACAATTATTTTCATTTCTGAAAATGAACTGGAATCTTATTAGAATGGGAATATAGATGAATTTATCACTCACAGGAACTTGCTTCTAAGACCCAGTTGTATCATTTTGTCTGGGATCACACCTAAGACCAAGGTGCAGTCCAGCTGGCTGGACTGAACTCCATTTGGCCTTGAAATACTTGTTCCATTTGGTATCAGAGTTCAGCTGGCTAGAAGGGGTTTACAAATTTTCTAATACCTCTTCTACAGACTGTTATCTGGAATTAAGTTCAATATTTGGTCCCAAACATTAGATTGCAGATTGTCCACAAGTTCCAGTAAATTCTCATTAGTAGAAACAACTACAGTATTTCCCAAAAGCTTAGCTACAAGGGAGGCACACATATGCTATCAGCATGTATGTTAATACAACAAGTCCTAAACCCAGAATAACTAGAGAACTGCAAACACCTGCCTGACTGCATTTTAGTCTTAAACCTTTCCCTGGACACACGCCATGAATTAGTTTTAGGTGACTGAACAAAAGGAAAACTTTACCAAGGGATGAGGTGCTGAGAAAATAAACTTTCACACTGAAGACAAAATGAGACAAAAAGCTCAAGGATGTACATGACTGACATGGTACAAGCTTTTTTTTTTCTGACACAATGTAAGAGGTGAAAACTGCGTACAAAGGCTTAGAACAGACACCATTTTATTACCATCTTGATTCACCAAAGTCACTCTGAAGACTGCAAATGAGTGTGAGTGGTTGCAGACAGCACCCATCTTTGGAGCAACAATTTCAAAGGCAACCAGACTGCAAGTTCATTGCAATAATTTTAGTTTTAGTCATGCTACAGTCTCCAACCACTGTTTTCCCAAATGCAACTGTAGCATAAACTGGCTATCGCTTCTGACAACCCCCAACCCCATAAACACCCATAACCCTGTTTTCTTTAGTACTTCTTTCATGCCAGTGAAACATTAGGCAGTACTGCATCATTAGCTAAATTTAAAATTGAATCTACAAAAATCTACAAAAAAAAATCATCTTAAAAATACCAGTTTTCTCAGTGATTGTGCCTGACAGGAGTGGTCAATTTAGGCCTGAGAGCTAATAACCAGTCTGGCTACAAAGAGACTGATTTACACTCTCTTCACACTTTGAATCAGATTTGGAAATTTATTTTTTGTCAGCAAACAACTTAAACCTTATTTCATCTTTTGTCCATTTTATATAAGTTAACTGAAATATTTCAGGTGTTTTTATTTTTAATGTATCACCATCATGTATTGTTTAAAAGCTGAAATACATGCACATATACAGGTAGTTATGTCTCGAGTGGATATATTTTTTAAACCCATAACTGAACGTGATTATTGGCCAAATCTGACAGCACTCGTCCTCCAATGCAACACACACTCTGTGAACGGTTGCTTTAAGCTGAGGAGTACCGTGAGTCATCCCGATGCCCTGCAGTCCACACTTCATGCTCGATGATAAACAGCCACACAGGAGCAGAGCGGAGCAAGGCAATAAACAGGCGACAGGGAGCAGAGGGAGGCACGGGTCAGTTCACTTGATTAGTCCTGCTATCAGGAGGGCCAACGCCTTCTCAAAGATTAATTTCACAGAGCCACCGCTTTGAGTAGAGAAGGAGATTTTTGAGGTCACATCTCAGCAGAATCGATCCCGTGATTCAAATAGTTGAACGTGTGCATTTTTTTTTTTTTTTAATGAAATGTTGGTATGCAGTGTGGTCGCTGCTTCCTGCTGCTGTCAGAGAGAAATGTGTGCTAAAGAACAGGGTGAACTGAGCCTGAGGACTGCTGCTTTAACCCACAGAGGAAATGACAGTGCTTCATCGGAATGATATCACTGCCCCCGTGTTGGAAAGTAGAACATTTCAATAAGTTTATCTGAGGAAGTGTCAGGTATATTAAATGGTGTTTAAGCTGCTGGTTTCTGCATCCAAACTTTTTGTGTAACCAGAGGATTAAAGTGTGCAGTGTGTTCACTCAGAGTTAAACTGTAAACTTACGATTTTGCACAACATAAACTAAAAAACATGGACACTTGAGAAAGCTTAAAAAAGGATGTCGATCCCACACTGCTGCTCAGAGTAATCTATCAAAAGCACATTTGTTACATTTACGTGTTTCAGATCATCAAATTTTAATATTAAACAAAGATAATCTAAGTAAATGATGATTTAATTTATGAAGGGAAAAAAGCTATCCAAACCTACCTGCCCCTGTGTGAAAAAGTAATTGCCCACTAAACCTAATAACTGGTTGGCCAATCCTTGACAGCAAGAACTGCAATCAGCAAAAACTGGCAATGAATCTTTCACATCAGCGTGGAGGAATTTTGGCTCATTCTTCTTTGCTGAATTGTTTTAATTCAGCCACATTGAAGAGTTTTTGAGCATGAACGGCTGGTTTAAGGTCATACCAAAGCATCTCAGCCTGATTTAAGTCCAGAATTTAGCGGGGAAGGTTGCCAATCACAGGTGGACTTGTTGGTGTGTTTTGAATCATTGTCCTGCTGCATAACCTGAGTGCACTTGAGCATCATGGCATAAACTGATTAATTCATAGATCCATCAATTAATCTCGAAGTAGCAAAGCAGCCCCAGACCATTACATGACCAACATGTATTAGAACTCAAACCTTCCAAAATGTTCAACTTTTGTCTCATCAGTCTGCGGAATATTTTCCCAAAAGTCTTTAGGATCATCACAATGGGTTTTTTTTGTTTGTTTTTTAGCACATGTAAGCCAAATCCTGGGAAATCTCACATGGATGCCATTTTGCCCGGTCTCTTTCTTATTGTTAAATCATGAACTTTGACCTTAACCAAGGCAAGTGAGGCCTGCGGTTCTTTAGATGTTGTTCTGGGTTCTTTAACGTGTGATGGTCGCTCTTCCCCTCTGTCCTCTCTGTGATTTGTGTGAGCTGGATCTGGTGTACCAGGGCTGCTGATGAACTTCCATCACTATCAGCGAACTGTTTTGGCTAGGAGCTGGCATCTGGCTCCACAATGCCCTGACCCTCTCTCCGTGTATTTCTATGTGTATTTGTGCACCAAAAAAGCAGATTTCAAATCTCTAAACTAAAGGTCGGTAGGAGGACCAGGACTTCCAAGTTGTTCACGTTCCCAATGAGTCAAATATTTGTTTCTTCTGGTTTGGATTGGATTGGCAGGCCCTCACAGACAGGTTTGACCAGCAAATGGGTGGGGCTTCTGTGTTGAGATGGGTGGGGCTTCTGTTCATAGAACATCCACCATCAGAAAAGGGGATAAATAGCAGGAAATAAGGAAATAAGTCTACTTTAATGTTCTGCCACGACAATTTTCCTAAATGTATTCAAGGAGTTTTGATGCGTAAACTGAACCAAAAAATGTCAAATTAATACAAAATATTTACCCCTGAAAGTGAACTTTTTCTACAGTCTATTAAGATAAACCAACTTGACTTCATCTACAACAGAAAGACAAAAAGACCACAAATAAATGCTGTGAAAATAACAAAACATTATACATTTAGTTCAGATTTTCTGGGGGCATTAAAAATTGATGAGTGGAAACAATAGTGTGTGACTCATAAAGTTACTGAGGTGGACTATCCATTAGCTGCGTTAGAAAAGGAGCCGTTTTAACATTTACGTCACGAGTCACAAACTGTCACTACAACAAGCACAACCGTCTCTTTTTACTTCCTGGACTCTGTTCTTTACAGTTTCTCTGGATTGCTTTGCGTTTCTACAGTTTCTCCTCTGTGGTCACATTGATGAAGATGTTTTCTTGATTTGTTTTCTCGTTTTTTCTCAGGGTTGTTGTAGATTTGCCTGAGCTTGATGGTTTCCTTTAACTTCCTGCTTTCCAATCAAAAATTCAAACAATCCATTTTGTGGCTGTAATAATATTAATTCCATTAGAGTGCGACTCTGTGTCTTTGTCCTTTACAGTCTGTACTTATTGCAAAAGGCTTAGCTTTGTGTGTCCTTGTGCAGTTTAATTATGTTGAACTTTGCAGGAAAAAAAGATTTTAGGGGTAACACACTCTGAAATGTCAGCGTGGTTTAACATCCTTGTGTTTTTATTACTGCTGCCTGGATGAGACTCTAAATATCTGCATCCTTTCACATCAATGAGACGGCTTGATTAAATAAAGATTAAATAAAGCTTAAGATAAATCTTGGAGGGTCACTCAATGGAATAAATCTAATAAATATCCACTAATCTATTGGATTAAATACTTATTGTGTAACTTGCTGTGGGGACAGAACACAAAGAGAAGGATTTGATTGAACTTTTTGTATCTGGAAAAAGAGCAGATGAAGGTTAAATATGAGTCTGTTTTCAAAGTTTTAAAAACACCATATTCAGTTATAGTGCAGTCAGTTAGGGACGCTTCACAAATATCGACATTTTCCAGAGCGTACAAAGTGTGTGACGGGGGTAACACCCAGCGTACATTTTCAAATAGTTGAGGGCTGCTGTCTGACCGCCGATGCCAGAGGCACCCACACCACTACACCACTGCGTGGTCTGCAGGGATATGTCCTCTGGTCTGGTGGATCAGTTCAAAGGCCTCATTGAATTCTCTAGAATAGTCCATCATCGATTCACAAAATGACTCTACTGATGATATTAGACAGGAACAAGCTGTGAGGGCAGCGCAGCAGGTGTGGAAAGCAGCCAAAGCTGCCGGAGATAAATTCAGCAAGAAGTGAAAGCATTGTTCCAAAAATGGAAACTGTACGCAGTAAACCGCAGAATACGATGATGGATTTTATTCTACATGTTCCTGGCCTGTTTTCATCTATGCTGGCCTGTATATTTGTGCGTAATCTGGTGATCAGCAGCCGGCACTGTTGCCAACTTTTGTGCAACAAAACTCGCTGTCAGCTGTCTCAAAAGTTGCTAAAGGACGAATTGAGGTCCGGGGGTGTGTGTGTGCTTTCCGCCTCGTTTAGTATTTAGTTGCTCATAAATAATAATAAAAAAAATGTGGGACACCCCAGAGAATAAAGATGAGAGACTATTTTAAGAAGTAAAAACTGCTCAGTAGTGCAGTTTTAGAAACTGGAAAATTTAAATCTTACATGTAATGTCCTTAATTCATTTTCGAGTTTTTAAATCAGGTATCTGATACATGTGCTGTGAAACATCCTGCAAAACTAAAAGTATACAAATTTGTGGTATTCAAAGGTTGCATGAAAATACAGTATTAGGCAATTTATTGCAGTTCAGTGCAGGCTTCACTGGTTAGTTTGCAGTATTGTGATAAAGTTTACTATTAAACTCTGTGCAAGCCTGGTACAGAGGAGGCTGTAGCATTCATGTTAGGTTACATCACAGGTAGCAGGCAGCAGTTCATATTTAAGGTGACGATTTGAGTCAGATTAGCTTCACTCGCTGAATTCTACCTCTTATACTAGCTTTATACTGTCTACTCAAAGAGCATTCAATATCTGCACGCACACAAAAAATCTACTACTACACAAAACAAATTCATTTCCCCAAGCTGCACCACTACGCCTAATCTTACGATTCTCCCACCTGTCAAATCCAGTTTAACCCCTGGAGGTATCCATAAACACTATGTCTGAAATGCACACAGATAACAGAATAATCAAACATTTGTACCACACAGCAAGCCATAGTATTTGTCATATAAATGCATTAAAAATGCTCCAAGAGTCCCCAACGGTTTCACTCAGTGCCTCCAGTTAGCCAAGGTTAAACCTAGCAGACAGCTAGCAACTACAGCTACCTGTGTCACTATCCATCTACCAGTCAAAGAGACTACGCCCCTAATTAAGCTTTATATTATGTAATATAATAGTTATAAACAATTCACCCGTGTACAGGTGTTATGAAAGGGGAAATTATACCAAAGCTGTTTTTTGCAGCAGGCTGTAAAAATGTTTCCTTCTGCTGTAACGTGGGACATTTTAACATGGGAGTCTATGGGAATGACTCACTGTTGGTGCCTCAAGTGGACATTAGAGGAACTGCAGTTTTTAGTACCTTTGAGTAGTTTTTTTTCAGCTCCAGAAAGTGCATCCAACATTTCTACAGAATCTATATTTTCAATGAAGTTTGCATTATAAAGACCGCCTTTTCCAAGCATAATCAGGTTATATGATATCTTTAGGAACTGAAGAGCAGATTGAATTTGAAAATATGGGCATCATGTGTGTGTATTTAGATAAAGCAGGGATATATATTGTTTTGCAATTATGGGCACAATTTGCAAGAATCAGTGCTGCTGTTGATTGTCTTGACACAAAAAGGGATTTTTTTAAAAAAGGAAAGTTTATCAGTTATTTTAAAATACAAAGAAATGGAAGAAAGGAGGAAAGCAGTCAGAGCTCTGACCAATAAAATAAGAAACAGTTTCAGGAAGCCTGAAAAAGTGTCTTGAAGAAGAACAATATAAACCAAACTTTAGGAGGTGAAAAACAGAAATAAACAGAACCGCCTGTGGGCATCTGCAGAGTCCAGCTCAGCTGCAGATCATGGCCTGCCAGACATCATGGCGGGGTTTCACAGCAGCTTCAAGTTTCTGCGGCAACACGCCCGAGGGTCCCACTCTAATGGAGGTGATTGTCAGCCCTCCAAACTGCACCCCCTGCCCCCGATATATTAACAAATATAAACTGTAATAACTTTAAACTGACTGTTCACCCAGCGCCACCACAAGGACAGCCATGCCTTTACCCCACAGACCAACAGTGTGAGCATGACATATTTTGAAAATACAGCAGCCACCATTTTTTTTTTTTTTTTTTTGCATGTGTGTGTGTCTGTTAGTGTGTCTGTCTCAGTTCCATAGAGACAGAGTACTTTAAAGGGGTACCTGCTGTTTCAAAGACAGTGAAGGGAAAAACACCTTAAGACCCTAAAATTTTAACTTTGCTAACAAATGTGTGACATCACTGCGGGTTCACACTTCCTTTAGATGTATGCACAGGAATCTAGAGTGCCGAACTGTCTGGATATTCCTAATGAACTAAAGAAACTTCTTGTTAATTTCTTTCGCCTTTGAGTTTTCTGTCAAAAGCTTTAATCGAGGTTTCTCTTTTGATCCCGCCCTCCTCTTATTTATGGTTGTACCTGCTCTGAACTCTCCTCTTTTTTGTTCTTAATTTATTTTAAAGCCTGCTACACATTTATTAAAACTGCAGCTTTCAACCTTCTGTCTCTTTAACCAAGAATTTCCTCTGCCTTCAACTCCAACCTCTGGAAGCCACTCCAACCACTGGACTTAAATATTTTCTGCAGTGAGGTATCATTCCAGTCAGAGCTGAATATGACACCACTGGCTGATGCATGAGTTTTAATAAAAGGACAATAATGCTTGTCAGTTTAATCTAATCTGAACTCATCTTTATGAAGGCAGCTGATGAATCACTTCAATCCAGCAAATAATTTCATCATCTTTCCTGACATCTGTCTTCTTCCAGCCATACAGAGCGGAGCATCACAATATCCTGGTTCATCATTAGCCCGTGTTTTTATCTTTCTCCCAAAAGTCTCACAGCTCATTATGATTGTTATCTCATGTTAGAGCCCTTTCATTTCCTCCATCCACTGGCCTCACCTCTTACCTTCTGCTTCACACTGCTCCTTTAAATCCGAGAGGAACTCTTGCTCTCTGAACAAGGACAGAAACCAGTCAGGCCTGTTTTGTTATTATAAATTGTTGATTGCACACACTGATAAGCATCAGCAACGCAGACAGAAGGTTTCGGTTGACCTCCATCCATCCCAGCGGAGGTCAGACTCCTGCCTTCGATCTGCCTGAACAATCTGCCTCCAAAACATGAAATATTGCTACATTGCGTGCTTGCCTATAGAGCCATTTGTATTTTTGACTTATTTTTCCACACATGATCCGATACAGGAGTGTTCCAGACCTGCCACAGCAAGGACAAAGAGCTGCAAACACCCTGGAGTCACGTTTCCAACAGTCAGACTGCAAACTTCCACCAAAACTGGAAATTACCAAACACCTGGCTCCAAAAAAGACATCTGGGGCTAGTTTAGAAAAGCTAGGCATAGACAAAGGATTTGATAAAACAAGGAAACTTTGAAATTGTTCCTATTTCAGAGTGCAGAAGAATCCCTCCAAAAATTCCTGGCTCCAATCCAGACAAACTCCAAAAGTTAATCACCAAGTCAGAACAAGCCGAATTGAATTCATTCACAGCATGAATTCATGCACAACACATGGATTCATGTAATAATCAGATTTTTCACAAAGCCAAGGCTTTGGTTTAGACTGATACAGACCTCTGCAAAAGTCATCCCTCATTTCTTTGTTTTGCTAGGAAAATGGGAAACAGGTGCAGTGATTTATTGAAATGACCAAATATAGATGGGGATACAGTATGAAAGGCAACAGCAGAGCTTTTACAGCTCTCATTGAAGTCAATATTTGGTGTGACCACCTTTATTTTTCAGCACAGCCTGAACTCTCTTTGGCAGCTTTCTTGTAATTTCTTAAGTGAGGGTGTACCCTTCCTCTCACCCTATGACGGTTAGGGATTGGCTCCAGTCAGAACTCCCAAACATCGCCAAATGCTGTTTCTTCCCTTGAGATGCTAGATTAGATCTTTAACACAGTCACCTTCATTTGCTAGCTCAAAGTCTGCACAACAAACACATCTTAACTTTGTTAAAATTTCAAATCCAGAGGTTGAGTAAAAAAGTCTAATCATCTAAAAACTTAAGGACCTAACTGTATGTCAGAATGGCAAACCAGCTCATCAATGTGGTCTCCAACAAACCTAAACTCTTAAACTTCCCTCACAACTCAGATATGTGTAATAAGGTGATGCTTGGGGTTTCATTTCTCATGTTTTTCCGGTCTGGTTTACAATGTGTGCTTTCATGTTGGGTGAAACAGAAACACAACGCCGATGCTAAAGTGCCTTGAACACGTGCTCTCTCCAGTGGCCGGTATGGGGCAATTCCTCTGGCTGCAAAAAGAAGTATTCAAGTTGAAGGGTCCAAACAAGACAGGAGTGCTAGGAGCAGTGCAGAGCTGCAAAGGAGATGACCTTGAAGTGGGCTGCATGCCAAAGTGTCCTTGGGCAAGATACTGAACCTCCGATGCAGGCACTGGAGTATGAATGTGTGTGAGTGTTAGACAGTAAGCACTTAGCTCAGTTACACATGGAAGTGCTTGTATGAATGGGTGTGAATGGGTAAATGCAAACGTGTTGTAGAAGCGCTTTGAGTGCTCTGTTAGAGTAGAAAAGCGCTATATTAGAACTAGTCCATTTACCATTTACCCTTCAGTCACACCTTGTAAACCTGCTACAGCCAAGGACATGCTCATTAATTTCAGATGCAATCCATCATGAACTTAAAGGTCTTAAATTGAAATTGAGACCTGCTGACGGTGAGATAAAAATCTAGGCAAAAAAAAAAACCTACATCTGTTTGTCTTCAAGGACAAGGAACAGGAAAGAGGCCAGTGAAGTTTTACCATCGAGCTATGCCTCCAGGTTTGTTTTTGAAGCTCCAACCTTTCCCATTAGATGTATGAGCAGAAACATTATCTTGTGCTTTCCTCCGCAGGCAGTCCAATGGAAACTGTGAAATGGAAGAAAGGGATCTTTGTAATGACCACATTTATTTCTTTGAATGCAACAATGACAAAAACTAATTTCTTTCATTTTACAGTGCTTATAATAGTCCCATAGTGCAGAGGAGTGCAGGAGGAATATATTCTGCACACTGATATGAGGCAGAGGAAGCCGTTCTCGGGCTTTGTAGGAAGTACATTTCAAACAAAAGAAGACATGTGTCCGTCTTTGTCTTGAGGGACATTCTGGCAGCCTTCGAGCTCTGTTTCTGGAATACACACTCTGTAGTAAACGAGGCCGGGTTCTACTTCAAAGCCTCGACTTTGGTTCACGTATGTCAGTGAAGACCAGAGCCTCTCTCCCTCGAGACTCATGGGGACGTCCTGGATTTTGAGTAACTGAGGGAACTTAATCCCGTGCGAATCTGCCAAGTTTAATTTGCACAGCAGCGACTCATCCCATGTGACATAATGCCCATTTCTCCATCTTCTATTTCACATATTTTCGAGTAAGCTGGAGTCTACGGAGGATGATTTAGGAGGATTTTTTTTTTCTCTATTTCCAAAAGCTAGAAGTGTAGAGAAACATAAAATTGGACCAGTGTGCCAGTGGGGCTCATTAAATCTCCCACGGGGATACGTTACTTTGCACTCTGCAAAATAAGGGCTTAAAACTTAATATTTTCATTTACAACTACGTCACATTTATTTTTTTTAGATTACTTTTTAATGAACCAAGAAGTAAATTTCAGAAATTTCTTATCAGCATAGTGTTTACAGCTGTAAACACAAAGCAAGGTCCATAAAGACATGGATGAGTGAGTTTGGTGTGGAAAAACTTGACTGGACTGCACAGAGTCCTGACCTCAGCTCGATAGAACACCTTTGGGATGAATTAGAGCGGAGACTGCGAGCCAGGCCTTCACATCCAGCATCAGCGTCTGACCTCACAAATGCACTTCAACAATTCCATAAACACTCCGAAATTTTGTGGAAAGCCTTCCCAGAAGAGTTGAAGATGGGCGGGCCGACATCATATTAAACCCTATGGATTAAGTATGAGATGTCACTCAAGATTATTTTCGTGTTAATCAGATAAGTGAACACTTTTTCTAATATCGTGTAGATCTGGGACACTGTATATACACTGCTCTCTCAACATACATGACATCCAGCACATATACTTAACAACCGTGGGTATCATTACTGGCAACAGTACCTGGAAGTTTGACTTAGCACCTTTAAGAAGACTGTTGGAAACATACAGGTAAACAGGTAGGGCCTCACAATTATCAGTGGCTGCAGAATTCCCAATTAACCATTACAGCGTCCCTGACCCTCCCTGTCATTAATTTCACATTTGGTTGTGACGTTTCGTGTGTGTGTGTGTGTGTTGTGAGACATTTTGTGAGTCTCTAGAGGGTAAGTTATATGAGCCACAGAAGCAGTTATCTTACACAGTGAGGTCAGTCACTGAGGAGAAGAACAGAAGAATATTCCTTCCTCATTAACTGAGTTTCATCATCTCAAAACTGAGCAGGAGCACTTCAGCCCCAAATTCTGCCTGACTAAAAAACTAAATTTATAACTTAATTTCATCTTTCTGAGGGACGTGGCAGAGGGTAATGACATTAAAAAATTAAGTTCACAGAAAGGGGAATGGGAAGTTTTAACCATCATATCTCAACCATATAAGCTATTCACACTCATTAGTTTGTGAAGTCTCATTATGAAGCCTTGAGCTGATCGTTTTCACCATCACCATCTTTGTAATTTGAAACTGGACAAGCAAAGGATGGATCTGAATGGGAAACCGGGAACACTACATGCTCGTTGGCTGGCAACTTGTGATTGACAAGTTACAAGCTGATGAGCATATCGTGGATTATCAGCTTTTACTTTGAAGGTGATGAGTGGCCCTTTTCCATGCAAACTAAGTAGACACAAGGAGGATTTTGGTGCAGCACTCCTTTGGCGACTGACTTCAACTAGTGACAGCCAGCAACCACTCGACAGCCTGCCAGAGAATACATACATTTCATACATACATAGTGACTGGAGGCTTCCAGGGAGCCACTGACCAGCCTCTAAGCCTACGTGATTGAGGCCTATGTCTGATTTACTGGTACCTTTTCTGATTGGTGATGCTAGCCTGACTGACTAGAAGAAACATCTTCAATGACGGTCTTTCATCCCCCATTTTGAATGTTATTAACTTTTACCATCTGTATCCTGCATGTATGTATGTTTGTGTTTTGATTTGTCTCTTCTCACAGCAGATGGCTGCGCCTCCCTGGTTCTTCCGGAGGTCTCTCCCAGTTAATAGTTCTTTTTCCCCACTAAGTTCTTGCTCAAAGTGGATTGTCTGACTGTTGGGATTCTCTATCTCATACTGTAGACTCTTTACCTTATAGTTTAATATGCCTTGAGTTCACTGTTGTTCTGAAACTAATGATATTTCAATAAAATGGAATTGGGATCCCGTATTAAAAAAAACTGGAGGTACCCACTGTGGCAACCCCTTGTGAAAAGGGAGCAGCCAAAAGTAGCTCTAAATTGGCTTTGCTGTCAGAGATATTAAAAAAAATTTTTAAATCAGTTTGTGATTGAGTGCTTTGACGAGACCTCCCTGAGACTCAATCTTCGAGCCTTTCCGTTAACTCAGAAGCAGACAGGCGGAGCGAGCCGAGAGCCAGGCCCAAACACTACTGCCTGGGGAGACGCCTGACTGGAAAATGAACTCCCTGCACTGCCGAAGGCTGAGGAGGAGAAGATGGGTGGAAAAAACAGAAGATGAAACTCAGACTTGGGGAGGATTGTTTTTGTGCTGATGAAGCAACAAAGCGTGGCGACAATAAAGAGTAGAGGAGGAGGAGGAGGAGGAGTTGCAGTTTTGCTTCATTAAACATTAACTGATGAATTTATTCCTTACTCTCTACAAACACACAAATTACACTCTCCTTCCTCCTCCTCCTCATCTTCTTCCCTTCCACTTTCTGCCTTCATAATCCAATCTGTTTAACTTCTGCACCTCCTTCCTGTCTTCATTCTCCTCCCTTTGGCTAAACTATATGAAGATGACGCACAAAGAGCACAAGAGGAGGAAGAGACGAGGAAAAAAACTGATGGAAAAGGATGAAAGAATATTCTGACCTGGACATAGTAAAGTTTAAAAGCTTCTGCCTGAGGAGGTGAAATAAACACAAAGGCAACTGAATCAGCAGGTTTTCTTAATGAGACTCTGGAAGGTTGAATGAATAAACAAATGGGAAGCGAGAGGAGGCGTCAGAGTGAAGCAGAGACAAAAAGTGCTGCTTCATGAGGCGAGATGAACCTCTGAGATTTGCAGCATCAAAATATTCACTCATCCTGTCCAGCAGCTCGGAATCTTCTAACTTTGATGAAGACGTATTTTGTGCCAGTCCATCGTAAACGTGGCAGCTTGTGCTGCTCAGGTCTGGATTAAGTGTGAATTTTAATTCAATATACACTGCTCAAGAGAACACTTGAGCCTCACAGTATAACACAAAGTCAGTTAAACTTCAGGGATATGAGTCTATGCAGTTCCAAAGTATAAACCAATGTGAATCCATAACAAGTGCAATGTTTTTTCATTGGTTTTGCTTTTTGCTAGTATCCTGGAAACATGAGATGTTACCTGCAGGTAGTGCAGCTCCTCTAGGATGATCAATCTATACATGCTGTTGCGAGGTTTGTTGTGTCTCAGGAGTGTGGAGGAGAAACCATGAGATGAAGAGAGCTGGACAGGGCCATAGAAGGGCGTCAACCCAGCAGCAGGATCAGAATTTGCTCTTTTATATGAGGAGGAACAAGAGGAGCACTGCCAAAGCTACTCATGTGCATGTTTCTGTCCAGACTGTGAATCTCAGTCTTCATGAAGGGCGCATGAAGGAACTTATTTCAGATTTGGCTGATTTTATATGGACTTGTTCCTCCAACTTTGCAAGAAGGAAAATAATTTTCTGATGTGATGAGGCACAACTGATCTATCTGGGCTCTAAACACTGTCCGTTATCCCCTGCTAACTCCATCACTACAG
The DNA here is from genome assembly GCF_007364275.1 of Archocentrus centrarchus. NCBI lineage: Eukaryota > Metazoa > Chordata > Actinopteri > Cichliformes > Cichlidae > Archocentrus > Archocentrus centrarchus. Next base: position 5,865,410 of record NC_044363.1, on the reverse strand, counting down.
GCAAACATGGTGGAGGCAGCATCATGCTTTTGGGTGGAAGTGAGGGAAGAAAAATTGAATCAAGTACATAAAGGTCATCAATAAAAACCTCTGTCAGAGTGCAGAGACATGGGCCTCAGGCACAATGGAGCAAAAATAGGATGGCAACCATGCGACCAGGAAAAAAAAAAATGGTGGCTGGTGAGAATTTGCACTGAAATTTTTTGCATTCTGGGACTGACTGCAAGTTGCAGCGACCAGCTGGTCACCCAGAGTTTGGACGTCCAGCACCTTCAACCTCTGGGCACCCACTTTAGGTCATGAGGCGATTGTCTCAATCCAACTTGGACTGACTGCAGTCACTCTCAAACTGGCAAAGGTTTGCATTCAATCATCATGTAATTTATAAGCACAGACTAAAAGAGAAGAGATATCTGATTTGGTGTGTCGTTGGCACGGCTGGATGGCTTAAAGCTGTGAGCACAGTGCCAAAACCTTGACTCTGTCCTGTTACTCTTTACTTCTGAGTGTTTAGAGCAAAGCCCCACATATTCCTGCTCTGTAGTAATATTGGTATTTTATTGAAACAGACCAAAAACTGTGCTGAACTTAAAGGATCATAGGAGGGAGGAGGAGAATCCCAATGCCAGACAAATACAAGGATATATCCTGTTTTTCTTTCTAAACTTAGCAGACTGGGTTCTAGTGTTGCAAGGTTTTAGTCATATTTCTACACAGAGATCAGTACACAATGAAAACATCTCCCCCTGCCTTTTCTCAGCAGTGCACACAAACACAGAACATTCAACAGGGGCACTTAGTGTGTTAGAATAATGTCAGAATATTACAGTAAATACCCTCATTTATCTGAACTGCCGCACTTTTTCAGAGAGAAACAGATGTGCAAAATCTGCCCTACGCTCTATAATCTTGTTAATACATTACTCTCATTTTTTAAGCAGCAAATTTACACTGCTCTCGGTAGAATGCTGGTCATTACTGAAATGAACAAACTGCATGTGTTTGTTTATAAATATATAAAATTGTCCCATTTAGATCTTGCCCAGTCCGTAGCTGAAAGTTGCTCCTGACGTCTCCTATATTTAAAACTTTCATAAATCTACATCAATGGTCAAAAGACCATTAGAGCTTTTGACCCTTAACAGGAGTTTGATGACATGTAAGGGTGAATCATGGAAAATAGTGGATTTAATGCACTCATTGGTGAGCTATAGATTAGATATAGAAGTGAAATGTGGCTTTCATTTTAAGACTTGCTTTACTTTGTACTGCAAGAAAATAACATCGAAGGAACTTTTCTGTGATTAATTATGGTGATATATTGCATATGCATGCTAGAACAATTTTACAGCCTCTACCTAGTGTAACATGCATCTATTACAAAAGCAGGATCTCACCAATGCATTCTTTGTGATTTAGTGGGTTGTTCATCACTGACCACTTGAAAGGAAATTATAATAAAATATTTTCCTCTACACCGGGTGAACTTCCTACCACTGTACCCTTTGTCTCAGCTCCAGTAGTTATCAGCAACACTCATCCACACAGTGACTTTGTAGTTTGCTCAGAGTTTGGAAGATTGGGGGCAAACAGATTTTTTTTTATCAGACAGCTCTGACATGAAATACGTTGCAGAAAAATTTTAGGCTGTGCTGTGGGGAAAGCGGCATGTACAGTGGTGTGAAAAAGTGTTTGCCCCCTGCCTCATTTCCTGTTTTTTTGCATGTTTGTCACACTTAAGTGTGACAAACATGCAAAAAAATGTTTCTCTTGAGAGGTCAGTAGTGTTTGTGGGTATTTGTGCTATCAAATGAAGCATTTGATATCACTTAGGCACGGGAATACACTCTCATGGCTGCTGAGGATGTTTGATAGCAGAGGGGCATATGTCACTTCCATGGCTGTGGTAGGCAATATTATGGCTATGAATCATCTGTGGAAAGGACCATAAAAGGTCCTTAACCCATTAGCACGACCGCTATCTGCTCCTTTGCGCAAGGAGAAACAGAATGAGGACTGCCAGAGCCCGATAAAATGACCTCCAACAAGTCACTGCTGCAAATGCCTTTGACCAATCTGAATCAGACTCCACGAGGGTGGACTGAAGGCCCAATGTCCTCTAGTGGGCCCTGTGCTGACTGCCCGGCACCGTGGAGGCTGATTGGCATTTGCCATAGAATACCAGAATTGGAAGGTCCAGCACTGGTTCCCTGTGCTTTTCACAGATAGAGCAGGTTCACCCTGAGCACATGTGACAGATGTGAAAAGGTCTGGAGAAGCCGTTGAGAACATTATACTGCCTTTAACATCATTCGGCATGAACGGTTTAGTGATGGTCTGGAAAGGCATATCTGTGGAGGGATGCAGAGACCTCCAGAGGCTAGGCAACGGCACCCTGACTTCCATTAGATATTGAGATGAAATCCTTGGACCCACTGTCAGACCCTACACTTGTGCAGTGGATCCTGAGTTCCTCCTGGTCCACAACAATGCCTGGCCTCATGTGGTGAGTATGTGGGCAGTCCCTGGAGGATTAAGGAATTGGTACCACTGACGGGCCCCCACGCTCGCCTGACCTAAATCCAACAGAACACCACTGGGACATTATGTTTTGGGACATCCAATGGTCTCAGGTTGCACCTCAGACTGGCCAGGAGCTCAGTGATGCCCTGGTCCAATCTGGGAGGAGATTACCCAGTACACCATCCGTTGTCTCATTAGTAGCATGCCCCAATATTATGTTATCAGGCATGCATACAAGCAAGCGGGGCCATACAAACTACCGAGTACCATTTTGGGTGGCGGCAATAAAATTTCAACATAATGGGCTAGCCTGCTGCATCATTTTTTTTTCACGTTGATTTTTGGGGTGTCATTTTCATTTCCATCAAACGATGTGCTGTCTTTTCATTCCCAGCACATTACCCAGTCCATATCATTATAGATATCCAGCATATTTTTTCCCATTGAGACCTGATAGTTTTTCAAAGTGTTCCTTTAAATTTTTTGTAGTTAATAGGTAACTGGGGTCCAGATTTGGATATGTCAAAGAAGTTCAAAGTTATAAGTCTTGTTACAAAATAATAACAATGCAACAAATAAGACAAATCCTTTATACCGCTCCTACCCCAAAACCAAGCCTCCCTATTAAAATGGATTTTGATATTTTTGAGCTTAAATAATTTAAAAAGCCAGAACATTTAGTTTTGCACCTTGGTTTTTAGGAAACTGATTTTAACATGCGCTTGGTTAATGATTAACAATTAGTCTCATAAATGCACTTTGAGAAAGAAGAGTGTTCTCAGTGAGAATTTCATAATAAAGGGAAATAATAATGGTCAGCAGAGCCTCTGTCAAGCAGCTTTGGGCTGAACCGCAACACCGAGCTTACCAACATCATCAGTGCTGCTTAAACCAGAAGAGCAGAGGCTGTTGGAGCAGCAGATTTCTGTCCACGGTTACTTAAGTGTGTAATGATTAGACAGCACGTGAAATACTTTGCAGTATTAACTTTTGTTAAGGTGTCTTCTTTCCTTTATAAAGTTAAAACGATAGCGAAGCTCCTCAAACACTTCTATCACTGAGAAGAAGAGATAAGTTTCACTCTCACACACACACACACACACACACACACACAAATGTTAGTATTAAAACACATCTCTACTCACAATCACACAACTCAATTACTTGTGTCCTCTCTCCCCAAACACACATGCCAGCACACCGCTGCATCAAAGCAGCAGCTCTGGATGTTATCTCATGATGGATGTACGCTCTTTATCTGACTACCAACACACAAACTTGATGAACACACTCAGGCCTTGTGGCACTTAAAACAACAATGATGTAACATTTTTAACAACAAAAACCATTCAAATAAGATTAAAAAAAGAAAAAGAAATTCTTAATGCAGGTTCCACTTAACAGCTATTTCCCCCAATCATACAATCATAGCCTTCCTGCTTCTTCAAGCACTTCAAAGACCTTTTGTCTTCATTTCCTAAAAAGTTTGAGTTCTGACATTGTATACAGGCCCTGAGAAATCTGAACGCTCCAGAGCAGCCACAGAATCGACCTTAAGGCTGGATTAGATTAGTAAGAATCAACACCAAATCGAACACTGAACTGGGGGAAAAAAAGGAAAAAGAAAAACAAAACCTTCTAAATAAGTGAAAGGGGGAGGGGGGTCATTTTATTCAGTTCCCTTTTGGAAATCCTAAGAAAAACTTTAGGCCAAAACCTGGCCGATGAGGCCTTTGTGTGCTTTTTTTTCATGCTACAAAGACCAACTCAAGTTCAAAGTTCTTTCAGGTCACGTTCAGGGTTCAGAAAAGCCCTGAAGAGAAAAAAAAGAGCTGCAGAGGAACAAAGCTGCAAACTTTTACAGCAAAATAAGGATCCAAAACAAGGATCTGTTCATCTGTTTTCCTTTAGCTTTGGTTCAGGCAGCAGTGGCAGAATTTTCTTCTGCAGGGTCTAAAACCAAGTAGACACACATAAAAATAAAAACTCTGTAAGAAGTCACCCAGTAGGTAGTCTCTATAGATATCTGCATGTGAACTTTGAGATTCTGCAAGCAAGGGGAAAAAAAAAATTGGCTTTTGTTTCTGGCATTTGTGGTACAGGTTCTTCTGACCAACACCATCAATACCGTGCAGCTTTGGTTGCATGCAGGTGAACAGTCCTTGTGGGGATCAAAAGATGTGCAGCATTTGCCAGAAAACTATTTCAAAACTATTTGCTGTGGTCTGCAGACAGAAGACGAGTTTTGGGGCAGGGCCATTGCTCCCAGAGGCTAAACCCCCATACACATATAAAGTGATTTGTTTTTGGTTACTGCTGGACACTAGAGGCCATTCCAAGTTCTGGTTTACCACCCTCAATCAGCGGTATCCTCTGCACCCACTGGTTGATGCAGCAATCACTCACCTGTTATGTCACCTTTAGTATCTACAGGTTACTGGATTTCACTGATATTCAGTGGATTTTGCACACCACATGGCTTTTAGTCTGTCGGTTGTGGTTAATATATTTGCATAGCAAGCAAAAGATTCCCAGTTCGATCCTGGGAAGAGATCCATTTGGGGTTAAGTAGATCTCAAAGACCCCCCTACTCTGTTCGCATTAAACCCACCTTGTCTCGACTTACCCATACCGCCGTCACTCCATGCAACTTGTAAATTTCAGGTCTTTAGCAAAAAAAGACTTATTAATGACATCATTAGTATCAATACACTGGACTTTATGCTTCTTACTGGAACTTGACTTGATGACACTGGTAACACAGAGCTGACTGAAACATCGCCCATGAAATACAGTTTCGAACATTGCACCCGCGCAAACAGGAGGGACGGTGGTGATGTGTTTTATATAAATAAAGACATTTTTAATTGTAAATCTTTGTCATTTGACAATTATCTGAGTTTTGAATATTTAAGTTTAATAATTAGTTCTATATCTTCTGTGGTATTACTCCTTTTTATTTACCATCCTAATCACACCATTACTTAAGAAAAATAACTTAGGTCTATAATTATTCATTACCAGTGGATCTATTTCTAATCTTTCATTCCTCAGCAAAATATTTGGAAAAATTTGTTTACAAAAACTGAATATTTCCCACAGTCTTTATGATAAGTACCAATCAGGATTCAGAACCAATCTTAGCACAGAAACAGCTCTAAACCAAAGTCATCAAAGATCAATAGTTACTCACAGACTTCCAGTTTTACTTATTGATCTCACTGCTGCTTTTGACACCGTCAGTCATGACTTTCTAATTCAAAGGCTTGATGACTCAGTTGGTTTGACAGGTCAGGTTCTCATCATGTCTAAAGGATCTCAGCTTTGATAATCACAGTTTACCAGAACTGCTTTCTACCACATAAAAAAAGATATCTAAGGTTGGAAAATTCTTGTCTCAAACTGACTGAGAAATTGGTCTATGCATTCATATCAAACAGGTTAGATTACTGTAATGCTCTATTGTAATGCACCAGTAGGGCAAGTCCTTACAGGTATGCAGAAATGTGATCATACTGACCCTGTACTGAGATCACTTCATTGGCTCCCAGTATAATAAAGAATTACCTTACCATTATATATGAATGGGTGAGTGTCCAAACTTTTGACTGGTACTGTATCCCAAAACAGCGCAGGACCATGACACTGGTGCACTGCGGGTACTTGAACTGAAAGCTTTTTGAACTCAGGGTGGATCACAGTGCAAGTTTGAGCGCTGTGGTCTAAAAACAGATGCAAGTGGTCAGAACAGGACTCCCAGAGAGAGATCGAATGGTAGGTTCACAAACATGAAGCAAGATGATCCCACACTGTTTCAGTAATGTGGAGGTCCGGGCTCTGGGGAGGCCAATCCATGACAGTAAAAGCACAATGGAACTCTATCCAGACATGCTTTTACTGCACTGGCAGTGTGTTTGGGATCTTTGCCATGCTGAAAAACTAAGCTATCGCCAATCAGATGCTTTCCATATGGTATTTCATAGTGGAGCAAAATCTGATGGTACTTTTCTGCATTCATTATTCCATCAATGTTGTCAAGCTCCCCAACACCACTGTCAGAAATACTGCCCCAAGCCAAAACCTCCACCATATTTTACAGATGGATGTAGCACATGACATTCAGATAGTATTTTAGGCCTGCTACTTCTTTCATCCTCCACTTGTTCAGTTTCCTCAAATTTCTGGGGCACACGCTGCACACCGTGCTGAGAAATGTCAAGCTTTCTTCTCCTCGTTCTTTGGGAATCGCTTTTCGGTACAAAAATTCTATGACATTCCTGTCAAACTGTGTTATCATTTTATATGGATTCAACTCAAGAATTGGAAATAAATGTTTTTTCACAGGTTACTAGTAACAAACTGCATGTAGATACAATTTAAAATTGGTTATTTGCTAACTTGCCTGTTATGTGAAGACAATACTGGTTCACCCCTTGAGTTAGATACAGTTTTTATCCTTTAGTGATTCATAGGTTAGACAAAAAATACTCTGAAAATGGTCAAGTACAAGAGCTGGACTGAAAATGAGTGGAAAAGCAGCCAACGTCCAAAGAAAAACGTTGACAGACCTTCAGAAAGCCTGGAGAACTATTGGTCAACACCATTTTAAACAATTACGAAAAAGACTGAGGTAAAGACATTAGGGGCTGCGCAAGACTTTTGCACAGTACTATATATTTTAGACATCTGATAATTTGTGTGGAGCATAGGCCATGCCATTTAAACTTGTAAATAAAGAAAGAAAGAAAATAAAAGGAAGAAACTAACAACAGGAGCCTACAATAGAGCTCCTCTTGGCACAGCAATGGTGTTTGGCACAACAGAGCATGCAGACAATAATTTTGCTTGCTTAATCTGCTGGAAAAGACAAATAAATAAATATTACTACTGCTTTTTGCTTTTTTTTTTATTCATGAAGAGATTCATTACTAAAATGACAACATGGATGAATATTCTGACATGGATTAAAAATATTCAGATTCTCTGTCACAAACAGAATCTTCTTTTACATCTTAAATACACCTCTAAAATCAACTAAATCAAGCAGAGCAACATGTTGCAGGAATTGTCCATAAAACGTGGGACAAACAGAGTTACTGTAAATACTTACGAAACATTTAAACCCCAAAGAACATTCATCATCAAACTGATAAAGAAAGAAAAAACATCGACCTTTGATATTAAAGGATCAATTTCAAACCTTCAAACTCACATTTTAGTGTGGTTTGAACTGATCTTTAAACTGTGTACAAGTTACTTTACAAGTCGGTATGAAGAAGTAAACAGCACCCACTTCACACCACAAATACCTATTTATTCATGCTGTTTGCTTTAAAAGTGTAAAATCTATGAGCCAGAATATCAAATACTATAAATTAGTAGAAGCATACAGCACGACCTCTGCTCAGAAAGATTCATATAAAATTTCTAACTTTGTAATAATTTCCTGTAAAATTTTAGAGAAAAATAATATAATGTGCTACCATGTAAATCCAAGTAAAAGTCTAAACTGTCTCAAAAAATAAAATAATTTACCGCTACCACTAATGATTTTTTTTGTTAATTTTAAATTTATCTATTCAGTTAATTCTTTTTAAGTACTTTTAATTGAAAACTGGCTGAAACTATTAATTAATTACCAGACACCAATGAATTTCAGGTCCCATAAAGACACATTCCAGAAACAATATGAACACAAAAATATTCATTTATCAATTTTTGCTGATTATTCTTTTTTTCCATGAATTATTTTACCCCAAACAAATTGTCTTTAGGTCTAAAGTGTTCCTGTAAAGACAATAAAAGTCTTCAAAAAGAAAGTAATGTAAGGAACATTAACTCAGAGGCATGCAGCTATTAATTATTTTGTAAAATTGATAGGCATGCTCTTCATTGTATTCAATTGTTCTGCTTTTCTTTAACCATTAATTTAAAAACTAATTAAATGTAAGTCCAGATCAGTAAATTAAAAATGATGTAATATTTTCTGAGGTGGCTGCTTTTGGAAAGATGAATCCTCTAAAAATAACTGCTCCCCCGTTCCTGTTTAAATGACTGCAAAATGAATTTTATGAATACTAATTAACAACAGAGTGAAACAAAACCACGACAAAGTGTATAAAGTGTGTTTCTGTTTGTACTGAACAGTTTAAATGAGAGTAAAACCCAACAACAAAAGAGGTTTTTTTTTTTTTTTAAACTGCTTCTTCTTCTCTTCCCCTTGTTGTTGTTGTTCTTCTTCTTCTTCGAAACCTCAAAAAACAGCCCGGGCATGAAGCGGCTCAGGCAAACATGAAAAAAAAAACCCCAAAAAATAAAGACTCTTTTTATTTTGGAGCTTCATATTTAGAAGCAGCTCAGAGAAGCTTTGCAATGAACAGAAAGAAATGACCGGAGGAGACTCTGTGAATCTGCCTTTAAGGCCTCCAGTCGGTTCATGAAAGGAGTCGGCAGCTACAAAACGTTTCTCTAGAAGAAGAAGAAGATGATGATGACACATTTTGTTCTTAAATTTGAAAGAAATTCACCTCAAGGCCAAAACTAAAGAGGGAGGAAACGAGAGTCACACTATTTGATGGTAATAACAGAACAACACTATGACATCTAACAGAGGCAAAGGAAACCTAAACAATGCCTTTCCTCCTTCAGGTTACTGGAGGTGATAGAGAGAAGAAGAAGCGGCTTCCTCCATCGTCTCTTATGAAACATGTGCAACTCTGTACAGGGAGCAGGTGTAATCGTAAAAAACACAGTCCTGCCTTTTCTTCCTTGCACTCCTCTTCCTCATGTCAATCCTCCTCTGGCTTCTAACCCTCAGGTGAGGGAGCGCCTCCGGCAAAAAAGGGCTGGAGGACATGAAGACAAGATGGAGGTAGATTTAATATACACTTGGAGTAAAACTCTGCGGGGGTAAATCAGCACATAATGTTACTTAACAGAAACCTTTACACTAGCCTGTTATTTGGGACCATTACAAAATAGATCATATGTGATGAAACATAGTGAGCCCTGGTCCATCTTTAGCACAGATGATAACATTCCTGTCACAAGAATGGATTTACAGGTGGAGGTCACTGACATTTTTTCTGGCTGTTTTTCTCACTAGTTTTGCATTTGGCTAGGGTCAAGCATGGAGGAGATTCCAGGAGACAGGCAGTTACTCTTGGAGAGCTGGACAGGGCTGTGGAAAGTCCCTAACCCATCAGCAGGACTACCAGAGCCCAATGAAATGCCCTCCAACAAGTCACTGCTGTGAATGTCTTTGACCAAACAACCAGAAACAGACTTCATGAGGGTGGCCTGAGGGTCCAACGTCATCTAGCAGGCCCTGTGCTCGCTGCCCAGCACTGTGGAGTGCCGGATGTGCCTCTTTTCCATTAGTAACTTCTCAGCGCATCTCGACTCGGCATGGTCTTGTTTTGTTTCCATTACATTTGAGTACCAACTCGATGTGGGTGGAGTCGATATAGCAATGCAGGTAGTAGTCTCTAGTCTCAAACACAACACAGCAATGTCTGCACTTCTATGTTGTGCGATGGTACCTGTGAGCAGCCATTAGGCTTTGAAACCCTAATGATAAACGTTCTCATTTCTCGTCTAGTGTTGGGTCGTGTGCCTCCATTTTCTTGCTGTTGGGTTTTAAAAATGATGCGGTTGATTTGGGTGAAGGAGTCGCTCTCATGACTCAGCTAGTGACAACACTCCGTGGGCAATCGGTGACATGCTGTTCTTTCACATCACATTTTCGAATTGCCTCGGATCGCTTGGAACCCCGGCTGAGTGGGTACTAAAAAGGTACCTGGTACCTGGACCTAATGGAAAAGCCTACAAACCGTGCCGTGCCAAGCCACGCTGAGTAGGTACTAGTGGAAACACAGCAGTGGTGACAGATGTGAAAGGGTCTGAAGAAGACGTGGAGAACGTTATGCTGCCTGCAACATTGTGCAGCATGACCAGTTTGGTGGTGGGTCAGTGATGGTCAGGGGAGGCAACAACACCCTGACTGACATTAGGTATGAAATCTTTAACCCATTGTCAGACCCTCCACTGGTGGAGTGGCTTTTATACTGCACCAGCACCAGACCCAGTCAGTCAGAACAAAAACAGCTGTTTGATCTGGGAGCTGTGAGTGAGAGGAGAGCTGACTGCTGAACTTGAGTTTATGTGCTGCTTGTTCAACCACTATTTGATGCTAGTTTAGTGTTTGAATTGCCATTTTAATTAGAAATTGCTATTATTTTAGCACTTGTGAGGCAAAAATAGCTTTCATATGCACCAACAATTTCTCTTTTTAAGGAAAAACCTGCTTACAGAGAAAAATCTCAGCTTCATTTCACTTTACATGCTCTTTGATCTATTTTCAGTTAGATATGTGTGTAACCTGTGATTTACACTTTAAACAGCATCCTTAACTTTATTGAAAACCACTCCTCAGCACAGTAATGTGTCTCACCATCAGTAGAAAGGTGACTGCGAGTTGATGTAGAGCCTCTGAGCCCGAGATGCGGCAGGGCTGAGTGAGGAAAGAGGAGACAGGGCGGAGAGGGGGTATGAGGACTGAGGGGGTGGGGGCGGAGGGAGGCAGGAGGCGAAGGCCCGGCCAGCGCAGGTCAGGACCCCTGGAGCGGTGGGGGCAGTGAGAGGTGGGGACATTGCAAGAGGAGGAGAGCCACTACTGGGAGAGTCGCAGGAAGTGCCGCTCAAAAAATACGAGTCTGGAGAGGAGAGGAACAGAGGAGATTAATTTCAGCTGGTTTCCACTGCAGGTCTGCTCATTTCAGTTAAGATTTTATTGTCTGAAATCAGTTTCGTTTTTATGAGTTATGTGTCAATCAACTGTATCCTCAATTCCCAAAAGTCAGTCACTGCATTGGCTCACCTCAAAGACGAGATTAGCTTCAGCTGGTACCACTTTTCATCACAACGCTGGTCTCTTCGTGTTTGCACCCTTCAGTAAAATCCCAATGAGCCAAAACGCTGAATATTTTAATATTCATTCTCCAAAGTGCAATACTTACCCACTGCACATCATGTTTATATCATGTTAAATAGATATATTTATCTATTTCTTTATACATTCTGTCTTATTTTATATAGTTATGTGTGGACGTTCTACAGTGCTGCATTGAAACAGGAGTGGCCCTCCAATCCCATTATACATTCTGTATAATGACAAATAAAGGCATTCTATTCTATTGTATTCTAAAAAAAACAACAAAAAAAAACAACGTTAAGATTTGGCTAAAAGACGTCTTCTTGATGCACCTCCATGACAAACATCTTTCTAAACTGCAGTTACCAGGTCCATCCACTTTAACTGCTTACCAGCGCCTGAAGGCCTACGACAGATGGGATGGTAGTCTTTTTTTTTTTTTTTTTTTTTTTTTTAATGAGTGAACTGAAAGCAAACCTGGAGACTATTTGCTCTCTTTACCCCCTCTCATCAAACTCCTGTGATTAACTGTCATTAAGGTTACGAGCGGAGTCATTCCCAGTAGCCGGCACACAATCATGAGCAGGTAGGAAACACTGAGATCATGTTACAAAGTCAATTAAGGTTAGTTAAACATGCCGACTGGCAGCTGGTGACGGGGAATTCCTGAGCTACCGAGGTGAGTTAAAACTCACCTCTCTCTCTCTCTCTCTCTCTCTTCATGGTAAAAAGGCACCAAATATCAACCCTGAATACTACATTTTTAGGTGGCCCATTTAATGTCAAGCTATAAAAATATTTGAAGAATCTGCAGTTATGAAGAGTTTTATCTCCGATCCCATTTTTCAGTTAACTTCAGCTTTATCTTCAGCTGGTGTAGAAGATAAAAAAACAGCAAATGAATTCATCAATTAAAGACACACGTTTGATGACCATACCGCCCTGAAAAATAGAATTCATATCAGTGTATTTAAAGACTCCAATGCAATGGTTAAAATGGCTTTAATCTCACACATTATCAAGATTAACCTAAAAAAAAGTGAGACAGATTTCAGCCTGAGTTAAACAGACTTCATGGAGCCAAATCACAACCAATATAAATAAAAGATGACAGGGTGCCAAGAGAGGAACTGTGGTCCTGCATGAGGAAGTCAGGAGTGGCAGAGAAGAATATCAGGGTGGTGCAGGACATGCATACAGACAGAGACAGGAGTGAGGTGTGTGGTAGGAGTGAGATGGGTCCAAGTTGGGGGCGCGATTACACCAGGAATCAGCTCTGAACCCTTGTTTTGCTACAGTGATGGAAAGTCTGACTGATGAGGTCAGGCAGGAATCTCCTGGACTATGATGTTTGCAGATGACACTGTGATCTGTGGTGAGAGTGGGGAGCAGGTGGAAGAGAGCCTGTAGAGCTGGAGATATGCTCTGGAGAGAAGAGGAATACATGTGTGAATGAAAGGGAGACAGGGAGAAAGGTGATCCTGCAGAAGAGGTAGTGAGGGTAGATGAGTTTAAATAGCTGGGGTCAACCATCCAAAGCAATAGTGCACAAGAGAGGTGAAGAAGAGAGAGGCAGTGTGGAGTGGGTGGAGACAAGTGTGAGGGGTGATTTGTGAAGGAAGGATAGCAGCAGGAGTGAAAGGGAAGGCTTACAAGATAATAGTGAGACGTGCTGTGATGTGTGGTTTGGAGAAAGTGGCTCTGACAAAAAGCCAGGAGGCCGAGCTGGAGGTGGCAGAGTCGAAGATGTTAAGATTCTCACCGGGAGTGAGCAGGATCAGAAATGAGAGGGACAGCTCAGGAGGAGAGGGAGGGCTGAGATGGTCTGGGTACGTGCAGAGGCTGGATAGTAGAGAAAATGAAAGAAGAATGCTGAAGATGGAGCTGCCAGGCAGGAGGAAAAGATGAAGACCACAGAGAAGATTCATGGATGTAGTGAAGGAGGACATACAAAGGATTGGCGTGACAAAGGAGGATACTACAGATGGAGGCAGATGATCAGCTGTGGTGACCAGAGAAGCAGAAAGAAGAAGAAGAAGAAGAATGGACATAGCCACCATGACACCACCCACTGGTTCTGGACCCTGTACTTTAGTGTTTTTAGTTGCTGCCACGTTGATTATTCTGGAGCCAGATATGATGATGTTGTAAGAGCCATTTTCTTTTGTTTTGTATCGTGTGTTTCGGCACTAGGGGGCACTTAGTTTATGAGTTGTTGTATTTATATGGGAAGGGGTTTGCTCATTTGGTGGACGTCAATGGTGGAAGCATGACAGTTTTTGATCGTGCAACATGTTAATCAGGTATGCCAGCATCTTCACTGTTTAAGTTAGGCTGCATATGCTGTTCAACGATAGAGACGAGACCTACCTGTTGTCGGTCACAAAATAATAAAAGGAAAGTAAAGACAAAGATGTTTAAAACTGATCACTTTCTTATGCAGAGAAAAACCTAAGAAAATACTGAGAGCAATGACTGCGAGAGCCACCTGCTTCAGCTGGAGAGCGGATGTCAGCAGCCTTTAACTCGAGTGTATAATGTGCTCGAAGAAGATGATTAATGCCAACGTGGTGCCCAATGAGTGAGCGAGTTAGTCAGAAACAAAACATCCCATCATTGCCTGATGTAGAAGATGCTGAAGCAGAGGCAGCTTGTTGTCTTATAAGGTGATGGAAGACATTTACATGCTGGTGGCATTTACTTTATGACTGTAGGTGTGATGCACTAAAGTGCCTGTATCTGCTGCTCAATTTTTAGTAAAAATCATAAAGAAAATAAATAAATAAAATCATAATCTTCATTGTTTTGGTCAATAGTGAGATCACAATTATTTAACATCATTCCTCAGAGTTTAGAAAAACGGGGGATTTAACCAATTTTTTAAAAAAGAAGAAAAGGAAAACTTGTCTTTTCAATTAAGCGGATTAGCTGAAACTTCAATAATATTTTAACTGAGAAAGTAAATGAATGTGAACTGATTTAAACCCCCCACAGCCTGGAGGGGAGTGAAGCTGCACTTTTATGGAGGGACAAAAGGTAAAGGAAATGGATGTGCTGAAAGGCATGTTACAATGTTACTTTTTCTCTTGATTATCTTCTCTTAATAATTGTTGGAAGAAAAAAAACTGAATTGAAATGAACTCAACAGCCTATTTTCTGCAGATATGAATAAACAGGCTTAGGGGGTAAAAAGTTTGAAGACCACAGATTGTTTTTTTGTTGTTAACTTTTTTGTGTTGCTTTATGGTGATTAAAGGTTAGCAAAGGTTTTTGTCGACGTGTGTGTGTGGGGGGGTGGGGGTGGGGGGTGTTACTCTGTTATGATGATAAGAACAAAGGACTGTCTGGTCTCGCCCTGAGTTGCTGCACGGTACAGCAGTGTGCTTTTTACTTTTCCCCTAATGAGGCCGAGCAAAGTTATCTCAGTGATCTAAAACTAATGTAAAATCTCAGTGTGATGATACATTTTATTTAGTGAAAAAAATAGACTTTTGAAAAGCACAAAAACAAATGAAAGAATAAAATAAACAAGAGTAAAACTGAGGACATTTATTAAGCTTTTTAGTGCAGATGCTTATTGATAATTATACAGCACTGTATTTCTACTCTGCAAGCCTCACTTAGCCAATCACACACATTCATACAAGCACCGACTGGAGAAGCCAGGGATCGAACCGCCGACCTCCCGATTGGCAGCTCTACTTCCTGAGCCACAGGCGCCCCTAAAATACAGCACATGATAATCCCAGGCGGTCTCTCATCCAAGCGCTAACCAGGCCCTACCCTGCTTAGCTGCTGACATCAGATGAGCTTAGGCGTGGCTCAGAGCGGTATGGCCGCAAGCTTTGAGATGCCTACATGACATGAAAAGTTGTGTTTCTATTGCAATATCTATTTTGAACTACTTCTAGTGGCAGAAGAAAGATGAAGAAAGCCAGAGAGAAAGGGGAAGACATGCTGTGCAGAGATATCAGGCTGCCCGTGGAGCAGCGAGCATACTAAAAAAAATGGATGCAGTTTAAGAGAGCGTGATTAAAAGCATCTAGTCGCTGGTGTGCTCCCAGCTTTCCCCTACGATCCTTCAAAATAACATCTCATGTTCAAAAGGAAAAAAGAAAACATTTTTAATTGTGTTTGGGTTCACTGCTGATCGCAGCATCACACCACCGGGACGGAAACCTGCTTCCTTAAGTCAATTAAGAAAAACATCTGAATTATATTTCAGCCTCTTGGTGCTTTAAAAATCACCTTTTCTTCTTCTTCTTCTTCTTCTTCTCCTCACAGTAACGTCAATACTTTGAGTTAAAGCTGCTTTTAAGCTCCAGCCACAAGAGACACATTTAGTGAGAAACTCAAGCCCAGGACAGACAGCCTTTGAAAAAGATGGTTTTTGTAAACTAGTAACCACTTTGCTTGAGCAGGATGAAAATGAGGTCATGGGTGATTTCAGCCTTGGACAATGTGCTTCTCATCCTAGTCATGGAGCACCAGAGCAGTTCTTTATCCTCTCGAGGATATGCAAGGGTGCGTGACAGGACATTCAGTCCCTGTACAACTGTACAGCTTGCTTTGCACACAGCAAGTCAGATTGTCTTCATAATTTCTAGGCGCTGCCAAAGGGCTGAGAGTGTCAGGTGTGGTGGCTGCAGAACTTCATCTCTGCTTCTTGTGGATGATGTGGTTTTGTTGGCTTTAGAGATGCTGGACTCCAGCTCACACTGGGGTGATTGGCAGCTCAGAAAAGGGTGGAGTACCCACTCTGGGTCAGGGATGAGATGCTGCCCCATTCAGAGGAATTCAAGTGTCTCTGGCTCGTGTTCATGACTGAAGGAAGAGTAGAGCTGGAGGATGATAGATGGATCGGTGAGGACACTGTACTGGTCTGCTGTGCTGAAGCAAGAACTGGGTATGAAGGTGGAGGTGTCGATGTATGTTACCACCTTCACCCATGGCTGCGAGCTCTGGGTAGTGACAGAAAGAAGGAAATTGTAGATACAAGCAGCAGAAATGAGCTTCCTTTGGCTGGGCTCAGCTTCTGAGGAGCTCGGTCATTCAAGCTCAGAGTGGAGGTCCAACTCCTTCACATCCAAAGGAGCCAACTGAGGCTGGTTCAGGCATCTAACTAGATATTTCAGGCATGTTGAACTGGGAGGAGAACCTGAGGCAGACCCAAGACACCATGAAGGGATTATGTCGCTTGGCTGGCTTGAGAATGCAGACTTAAAAAAAATATATAAAACAGAGCTGAATCATTAGGGGTCCCTAATGATTTCATTGAGCCTTCAAGTTTGGCCATTCTTTGGTTTTTCTAACATGCTCAACAAAATTTACTTTGTGTGCATGTCTGTTAAAATCCTTGAAAAAACAAACAAACTTGCAGACGTGTTTTCTTCTAGACGGCTGTTAAAACACCTGGAAAAAGGGTTTCACAAACAGCCGTTTTATTCCCCACAGCCAGCAGGTGGTGTTGATTTTAAATATATCACTTTGAACAGAACTCCTCAAAGCTAAAGCGTGTGGTTGCTGCACTCAGACAGGCAGCGCTGTGATTGGCTCGCAGGCAGCTCCAGGTGGAAAGAGTTCAGACTTCGACAGCTGCTGCGACACACAACACGACTGCCAAACAGCTTCTCTGTCTCTCAGGGAAACAAGCACATTTCTTTTTTTGGCTTCCTTCTGCATTCAGGTGACCTGGTATCAGAACCCAGCCTGTGCACCCCCCCGCCCCGCAGGCTCCTGAACTCTGAGCCAATCGGCAGCTACGCTCACAAAGCTTGTCTCACTGTAAGGTACAGTTAAAACACTCAGGATATAAGATCAACTGAAAAAGCTCCAATAAAATAAGGCTCATTTTACTACTATAAATTACTATATTGATATCACTATAAAATTTTATTTCAAACTAAAAATAATAGTATTTTACTATCTCAGTCAGTTTAAGACCTTTAAGACGTCAATAAATTAATATTAAAACCCCAAAATGCATTCAAGTGTAAAAGATATTTAATATTTCACTTGCAGATGTTGCAGTAATCATGTTTATTAATTACTGAAGACTAAATCAGTTATTGAGCATATCTGACCCATTACTGTGCTGATCCACGCTCCACCAGCCTAAAACACAGGGCGTAGGATGAAACAGTCCCAACAACAATGAACCATGTTCAGATCTATTTACCAAAAGCACATTTACAGGAAATGTGTTCTCCTTTATTTTAATGTCAGAGTTTTAATGCCTCGCAGGAACTCTGGACAACAACATAAATGGAATAAATGATGGTGAGACTGCAAAACGCACACCGATCTGCTGAAAGGAGTCCTGCTGTATGAATACTGATGATGGTATGTCTGCTTATTATTATAAACTCATTAAAACAGCCATTAAAGTGAGAGACTATTTAAAACAGCTAGCTTCCTTTTGAAATCCTCTGCACCGGCGTGACTCAGATAAACACTCCTGTCAGTGATGTTGTTCAGAGACTAAACACAATCTGCCTTTAATTTGATATTTGGTGACATGTCTGCTCCAGCAAACAGGTTATTTTCTTTTTATGTAGAAAAGGGCAAAAACAGAGAGATGTTTTTAATTACAGATGTTTGTACTCTGACTCTACTGTCAGCAGAGTCAGAGTACAAACTCAGTGACACGGGCTGAATAATTGAGCTACAGTGCTGTGAAGAAGGTTTATTTTTTCCATATTTGTCACCCGTTTCAGATCAAACAAATTTCATTTATAACCACAGTTTTTATGATCTCATTAATTAAGGGAAAAAAGCTATCCAAGCCTGCCTAGTGCTGCACGAAAGAATAATTGCCCCCCTGTGTTTTTAATTATGAATTAACCACATTTTTTGGAAAGCTGAGTTCAGGTTCACTTGCCACACCCAGACCTCATTACTGCCACACCTGGTGAATCAGGAAGCTAATTATAGGCCAATCTCCAACCTTCCTTTTCTCTCAAAGATTCTTGAAAGAGTAGTTGTAAAACAGCTAACTGATCATCTGCAGAGGAACGGTTTATTTGAAGAGTTTCAGTCAGGTTTCAGAATTCATCACAGTACAGAAACAGCATTAGTGAAGGTTACAAATGATCTTAGAGCCTCTGACAGTGGACTCATCTCTGTTCTTGTCCTGTTGGACCTTTTCATTCACTACTTTTCACTCTCTGTGTGTTTATACACCACTCTGCATTTAATCATGAGTTATTATTAATCTCTGGCTCTCTTCCACAGCCTGTTTTCTCCCATCTCCCTCGCCTCACCCCCAACTGGTGGCAGCAGATGACCCCCCCTCCCTGAGCCTGGTTCTGCTGGAGGTTTCTTCCTGTTAAAGGGAGTTTTTCCTTCCCACCGTCACCAAGTGCTGCTCATAGGGGGTCGTTTTGACTGTTGGGTAATTATTTTATGGTTCTTACTTTATAATACCAAGCGCCTTATTGTGATTTGGTGCTATATGAATAAAATTGAACTGAATCAAGAAATCATTTAAATAGAATCTGGCAAAGTGAAGTAAGCTAAAAGAGCTCAAAAAGCAACACATGAGGGCTTGATGTAAAGAAACAGCTGAGAAACAAAGTTAGTGGCATCTGTCAGTCTGGAGACTTTGGGGCTCCAGTGAACCACAGTGCGAGTCATTATCAACAAATGGAGAAAACTTGGAGCAGTGGTGAACCTTCCCATGAGTGGCCAGCCTAACAAAACTACTCCACAAGTGCATCAATGACTCATCCAGGAGGTCACAAGAGAACCTAGAACAACATCTAAAGAACTGCAGGCCTCACTTGCCCCAGTTAAGGTCAGAGTTCATGATTCAACAGTATGAAAGAGACTGGGTAAAAATGGCATCCAGAGGAGAGGTCCAATGCAAAAACCACGGCTGACCAGACTCTCCTCTCCAGCACCCTGACACAGACTTTCCCAGAAAGGCTGAAGTTCGAACACACCCTCCAGTCTGACCTAGTTTGCCAATCCAGAGGTAGAGTCTCTGACCTCCACTGACAGCCCAACAACACTCACAGTCTTGAGAAACTCACCAGTGCTTAGGCCTTGCTCAAGACGCTCGTTTAGTCACATGACGCGTGACTAAACGAGTGTTTAAAGCGGGACAAATCTGAGTTAGAATATGCAGCACCTACATATCAGACGTTTCACCACAATCTCGACATATGCTCATGAATGCGTGTGTGTGTGTGTGTGCTGAGGAGTACCCAGTTTCCACAGGGCGGTCTGAGCGGCGAGCTCCTTGGCATCATCCAACAGTTCACACAACTTGTCAGGGATGCAAGTGCTTCGTGTCGATGCTATCACCACCTACACACACACACACACACACACACACACACACACACACACACAACTTGTAACTTGTAAAAGTGTTTCATTAATACATTAATGTGTTGCACATGAGCCGTATGATGTATGTCATTTGGTGTAGCGGACACTACAGTCTGCCACATGCTGCACAAAACTCATCCCACAAGCCTGTTTATTCTCATGCCTGCAGAAATATCACATGCATTGGATATACAGAAGTTATAAGTAATTCAGTGTGGTAATATTTATATTTGCTGCACTGTTAGGGACATAATATTCCAGATAAAACTTCAAACACAACATACTGATGTGAAGAAAAAAATGATAATACTCAAGTGAACTTCATACATATTTAAACAATCTATTCATGTAATAAAAATATTTTTTGAAATTGTATTAGTTTGATCATAAAAACTTTAAAAGCACTCAACAGTTGCATTTAAAAACTGGTATCAGAGGAAAGGCAAATAGGATATATTCATTCATTTATCAAATGAACAGCAATTCATATTCTGTGAATACTACCAAAGCCTGCGTTACCAGGACCTGCTTCATTTTTTCAATACCAACTCATATAAATTATAAGTTATACTTGAAAATAATAGTGTGTCACACCAGTAAACCCACTTTTGCTATTTGACTGTGGCTGACCCAAATGTTTGGGTGTTTCTGTTAAATACAGGCGCAGCTACATTAACCAGCAGCTCCTCTTAATGTTAGCTGAGCAGAGACCCTCAAGTTTCCAAATGCAGCACACACGACACACCGTAATGTTTACATTCATTTCAACATGATCTACACAACTTTTTATAATAACAGCCAAATGCACTGTATCACCTTTAAAAATGAAACCCCTCCAGAATCCCTCAGGTGCCTTTAACAGCCTCTGGACTGATCTGTATGTGAAGGACTCACTTCAGTGTCTCTCTTGTGATTAACTGTGAGCAGCACTAGCTAACGTTTGCTAGTCATCAATAACATCTGACCTTCAGGGGGAAACTGCGGTCAGAATCAGCAGGACAATCAGTCCCTGGACTGATCTGGTAACTTAGCTGATTTCTGGAGCTGCGTATCTACAGACATCTCTCCCAGCTATGTTTAGCTTGTGTATGTCGGTGTGCTAACATCTAGTCGGTTTAAAGACCTTATACAGCAACAGAAGCTTTCCGTCCTGTCCGGGTGTGGAGTACAGGTAGTACTCGGGGGGGGACCAGCAGTTTTTTTGGCAGTAAAACTCGAGCAGGCTGACGGCCGAGCGGATCTGACTCTGCTTCAGTGACAGCAGGCTGGTGGTGGAAAGGGGAATGCCGGGCAGCAGGGGGAACGTGCCGCGGTCCAGGTCATCTGTTGGTTCAACACACACACACACAGGGGGAGCAGCATTAAGTTACACGGGTGATTCCTACAGCCGACGTTTCTTTAAGACCACCCAGAATGTAGGAACAACTCTACAATGAATAAAAACAGAAGAAAAGAACTCCTTACTTTGGGGTGGCAATGCCAATGTGCTTTTTTGTGGTTTGGTAAACCTTAAAACAGACATTGTTTTGAAGCTGAACTTCCTGATTTTGACTTTATCAGAGCTGCATGCAGAAGAGGGTTTTTTATATTTAAAAATGTAACACATCTACACTACAAAGGGAGCAGGTGCCACCCAGACAGCTCAGACACTGTAGCCTCTTTCCCACCAACAGGGTTCCAGAGCCGGAGCCGTGAATTGAACCGTTAGGCGGGTTTTCCACCGCCGAAGCACTCGGTGCTCAGCCGAAAAACGGGTTCAATTCCGGCCCCGCAAACTAGCTGGTCTGGAACCAGGAACCCGTGCCGAAAGTGGCAGAGGGGCGTGACTCTGCTGACTCAACATCAAGTTTTCTACCATATTACATGTGTATTACATGAGAAAAGCGAAGCGATTTTCACGGCTGTGAATTAGGTTGCGCTCTAAGGCTGAACTTGCTGCTTTGTATCAGTTCATATCACAGATAAAAGGACACAAAGTGCGTACTTGTCGTCTTGCTCTAATCGCTGTCTGTGTTTCCCTCTGTGCTGCACACAGATGCTGCAGTAATTTGGTTTGGACCGTAAAACGTATTTGCAGCACAAGAAAGGAGAGCGTGTTCTCCCACGTTTGTGACCTTCGGCTTCCGTGTCCAGGCGAGGACCCGCCCACGCTCATACGTAAAGGAGCAGTTCACAGAAACGCGGTGGGAACGCGGGCCCGTTCTTAAGCGTTTCGCCAGTTCATTGGGATCGGCACGGGAACTTGCTCCAGCTCCGGAACCTCGGCGGTGGGAAAGTAGCATGTGACTGACGACGTCTTAAATCACATGATCCAGTCACATGGATCCAGGGAAGCATATAAATCTACAAATGGCACCTGTTATGGTGGGCATCATGTCTCAAAAGGTAGAAAATAAAGCAAAAGTATTCAAAAATGGACCTGAGACATTGAACTTGGATCTGACTGATCTGTGAGCTCAGTCAGGGGCTCAAAGCAGCAGTTGGTAGTCACTGATTACTGTGAGTGATCAATCCAGGGATCAACAGAACCAATGACCCAATCTCCACAAACCAATAAAGTACGCTGGGCCAGTGACTGTTTCCACCTGTACCACACAGCCTACATACAAACCAGTCACTACTTCATGTTGCAGTAACAGATGCTTGCAGGTGCCACTATATGTGCTGCCCATGTTAATGTTTATGACACTTTAATCTGCAATGTGTGTGTTAATAATTCATGTAGACAACGCCACAAAACCCAGTTATGAGTTCACCTGTGAATCCAAAATATTAAAATCGTCCTTCCTCGAGTGATTCTTTTTCTTGCTGTCAGTATTTACATTAAATAATGACATTGCTGCAGAGTGGAAAAATGGCAGTCAGGCGGTGCTGGTTATGATGGACAGCATAAGCATTTCACTCACATTTATAACTAAAAATGAACCTGCAAAAGAAACGCATGTAGCAGCATGTGCAGATACAAGGTCTTACAAAATTCAGCTCAAGTAGCTCCTATTCTTCCCTCAATAAAAAACATTGAAAACACCACAGCAGGGAAGATGATGCTGTCATAGTTTAACGTGGAGCCGGAACCTCTCACGGTGGTGGTGAACTTGGGTGGAGTGAAAGAAAACATCTCTCTAGCATTCATGCCATTGAAACCATTAGGTGTAAAAAGCCAATAAGGGTCCCTAATCAAATGACCTCTTTAAACAACCTTAAAAGTGAAGAAAAGCACCTTTTACCTACTCCAGACCCACCCATCATTCGTCCTGCACTGAGACAAAGCTACAGTAAAGCTACAAAAGTGATAATAAATGCTGGCTGTGAGACAATATACTCTTAGCTTAGTGTGCTACCACCTTTAAATTCCTCATTTCTACAGCACATTGCAGGGGGTGTACTCAACTAATTTATTTCAAAGCTTTAGTAACCTATTATTTTCCATTATTAATATAAAATATAAATAATCAATCATATTAATATTAAAAATATAAAAAGCTTTTGTTCTGGGCCAGCAAAACTGAATCACTGGCCCACGGTTCAAGTGAGGGAGCAATTAAACTCTTAAAGTACTTTGAATGAATTTCTGCTTAAGCCCCACTCACTGGGGTATAGACTGGTTGGTGACCCCACAGCAATCATGGGTCGCTGGGAAAATGGGTATTTCCTGACCAACTGACAAGTGTTAGCTGGGTGTTGCCAGGTGAAACTGATGGCAAAGAGGGTGCTGCACCAAAAACCTCTTTGAATGGAAAACGCCAGCTCATCTGCAAACACCCACCATTTAGTGTTTGAGAGTTGGTAAAACTTGACAAAGTGACGCAAACTGGAAATGGAGACTGTGTCCCTTCAAAGTAAAAGCTGTGCCTTAACCTCTGAAGCCTGAACACATTTCAGAAGGCGCAACTTTTACTTTGCTGGTCAGTATTTTCATTTCCGCTCTGCACCGCATTTTTCAGTTTCACCACCACTTGAGTAATTTGTGAGTGTTTGCAGATAAGCTGGTCTTGGGGTAACTGCGGTAATCTGCTAGTGACCACAGAACTCACAAGGTGGTTGTTGGTGCAGCTCCATGTGATCAACATCAGCTTGTGATTGGCAGCATCGTCCAACAACCAGTCACTCTGCCCTGAGGCCAACATGAGGGGGGAGAGGAGGAAAACCCTTGGAAAAATAGTCCTTTTCCCTGGAATTTTTAAAAAATATGAATGTATTTGAGAGGACAGTAATGTATTTGTCACAATCCTCAGCCTTAGCCGGTAAGGTCTATGCCAGGGTGCTGGAAAGGAGGGTCCGCTGGTTAGTCTAACCTCGGATCCAGGAGGAACAATGGGGTTTTAGTCCTGGTCGCGGAACGCTCTCGAGTATATTCGCGTGTGCATGGGAGTTTGCCCAACCAGTCTACATGTGTATTGTGGACTTGGAGAAGGCATTTGACCGTGTCCCTTGGGGTATCCTGTGGGAGGTCATGTGGGAGTATGGGGTGACTGGCCCGCTGTTGTGGGCCATTCAGTCCCTGCACAACTGCAGTGAGAGCTTGGTTCGTATAGCTAGCAATAAGTCAGATTCGTTTCCTGTGGGTGTTGGACTCCGTCAGGGCTGCCCTTTGTCACTGATTCTGTTCACATTTTTTATGGACAGAATTTCTAGACGTATCCAGGTGGTGGAAGGCTTCTTCCTTGGTGGCCTCAGAGTCTCATCTCTGCTCTTTGCAGATGATGCGGTCCTGTTGGCTTCATCAGGTGGTGGCCTCCAGCTCACAGTGGAACAATCTGCAGGTGAGTGTGAAGCGGCCGGCATGAGAATCAGCACCTCTAAGTCTGAGGCCATGGTCCTCAGCCAGAAAAGGGTGGAGTGCCCTCTCCGGCTCAGGGACGAGTTCCTGCCCCAAGTGGAGGAGTTCAAGTATCTCGGGGTCTTGTTCACGAGTGACGGGAGAAGGGAGCGGGAGATCGACAGACGGATCGGGGCTGCTTCTGCAGTGATGCGGACGCTGCACCGGTCTGTCGTGGTGAAGAGGGAGCTTAGTGTAAAAGCAGTCGATCCTACCCTCACCTATGGTCACGAGCTTTGAGTAGTGACCGAAAGAATAAGATTGCAAATACAAGCGGCAGAAATCAGTTTCCTTCGAAGGGTGGCTGGCCTCTCCCTTAGAGATAAGGTGAGGCGTGCGGCCATCCTGGCCGCCTCTTGGATGAGGTGTTCTGGGCATGTCCCACCGGGAGGAGGCCCCGTGGTAGACCCAGGACACACTGGAGAGATTATATCTCTCGGCTGGCCTGGGAACGTCTTGGGATCCCTCTAGATGAGCTCAAGGAGGTGGCTAGGGAGAGGGAAGCCTGGGCTTCTCTGCTTAGGCTGCTGCCCCCGCGACCTGGCCCCGGATAAGCGGAAGAAGATGGATGGATGGATGGTAATGTAATTGGTGGTATCATTTTGGTCCTTTTCCTTCATTTATATGTTCCAATGTAACTGCCATGTGTTCTTGAATAAAGACATCTAAGAAAATTTCAGAGAAAGCACTGACACTAATGTGGCTGGACAGGAAAAAAAAAAAAGGCAGAGCAAAGCTGAAGCAGGAGTCACCACTGACCGCTCTTGAGAAGAAATGGCAATGTGATGATGCTGAACAGGCATCATTTCTTCTAGAGTGGTAAGACCAAAGCTGTTAATGGAAACATAAACATTAGTTTAAAAAGGGAGCTGTGTAATGACAGGGTTACTGACAGGGTGTAGTTCCAACTACATTAAAACTGAGTCTGAGCTACATTTCCCAGAGGCCAACTACAAAAGATCACTCTAAGTGAAGCTCTTTTTGATGTTCGCTGAGTTTAATATTTTTCTTGCACTACAGTAAGAACTGAGCTCATCTCATGACTAAAGCAGCAATCAAAGTGTGACTGACTTAGCTCTCCTCCAACTTTTCTGTTCAATTACTCCCTCACTACATCTCCCTGTTTTATCGACCGACACAATCTAAACTCAGAAATAACTTTTAGTGCTTTCTATCAGCAGTTTTTTCAATTATGTTAAGAGTTTGAAGCTGGACTGAGGAAAAAGTGGTAATAAATGAATAGAAGCTGCTGAGCTGTCCTTCAGGTTTTCATCAGCACGTCTGTGTCAGTGTACCAAATCTTAATGCATAACTTAAAGCTGCTCCAACAAACTGATCCTATGTACATGTACGCTCTCATTGTTTTGGTTTAATTTATGGAACTAATTCATTTTCAAGTTGTTGCGTAATCCGCCTTTTAAGTGCCGAGGCGCTCGTCTTTTTAATGTGCCGCAGTGCTTTGATGAGCCCCCAGAAACCATCTGATCGTCATTCTCAGCCTCTCCAGTTTGTCATTAGTGCTCTGTGTGTGTGTGTGTAGCACATCTTTAAGTTTTTAAAAACACTGTGAATATTTGAGCATTTCAGAAAATAAGCACAATTTTATTGTGGACATTAATCTTCAGAACAGGACTTTTTCCATAGCAAGTAATCCAAACCACGCAGCAACCTCATGTAATGGATGCATCATATCAGACAAACTCTTGGCTGAAGTTTGGTCTGTTTTTGGTGCCTTCTTCCTGCTGTATGACGGCATGTCGCTGCCAATCAGCAACCTTCAGCACGAACAAATTTACTAAAAACTGTTTAAACCCCACCCTACATCTTCCCTGTGATAATGTGTTTATCTTAGCCTCACCTTAGCTCTGTAGCTAGCCATCTGGTGACTTCATTATATGTCAGCTAACCCACTGACATAGATGATGATGGGTTGTTAAGTGGATCACAGTAAGTGGACAGAATTGGAAGATGTGTCTAAATTTCCCAGCTGCTGTCAGTCATGGAGGTTTGTTTGTGCAGCACAACACCTGTTTTGTGCAAAAATCACCTAGATGGAGGGCACTGTGAGATCTCTCAATGAACCATAAAATTCCAGGTCTCCACAGCATGACACTGGCCACTCATACATGCCAAGAATGTCTGAGTAGAACTCTCTGCTCAGTCTCAACACAACAAAAGGTGGGAGTCACCATATTGTGTCACTTTACAAGTTAATTACTAATTTACGAATGAGCAAAATTTATGAGCAAAACTCCCCTCCAAAAAACCAACTGGTGATGGACACAACAACAGTCAATATATTCATACAAACATTCAATCCTTTTAGATTAACTTATCTGTTTTGGAATGGTTGCCAAAGTTCTTATCTAAACACCTGTGCCTTTCAAAGTATATATCAGAATTAACATATTTAAATATGTGGGGTCTACAGTCATGTTAAAACAGAAAATACATGGATCAGGTGCTTACGAGGTCTAATACAACCTCAAATGAACAGCAACACCTTAAACACCTCTGGACTTTGACTGGGCCATGGCAACACCTTGACCAGGGGTGCCCAAACTCGGCCCGCTTCCAGCCCTGCCCCCTACTTCCAGTCCGCAAATTGATGTCAAAAGTAACATACAATTTGGCCCTTTAGGTGATTTTTTTTTACATTTTGCCTTCCCCTCCAATTGAGAGGGTTATTTTTGTGACGTTCTGGTACATAAAACCTTAGAATTCCCTCTTTAAATTCCTTCTTTTTCACATGACTACATGAAGTATGAGCCACCTATGGCCTTGACAGCAGGAACAGGCTCTAGCCTCCCCTGTATGCTGAGATATACAAGTGGTTAAAGGAAAAGAATGGATGGCAGACATACTGAGTTCTACAATGCCTTCATGATAAAAGTCAAACACTTCCGACAGCTTCTGGGACACAAGGCCTGCTTGTGTTATGCATTAGGGATTATGATTTTTTTGTACTTAGTCCTGTTCCAACATTATTTGAATGTAATAACTTTTTTTCTATAGTACCTTCATAACCAGTGTCTACAAAGAGCTTTGAGGGACAAGCAAAAGCATCAAATCACAGAAAAGTGAAGACAAGACAAGCAAAACACAAAATGTTCAAATTAAAAATAAACAAAAAATACATCAATAAAAGCAATACACACATAAAACAACAAGAAAAACTAAAAGTGACGCACAAATGATTTAAAAAAAAAAAAACAGAGGCTGAAAGAACAATAAACATATTTGTGGCTGCCAGTGCTACCTCTCAGCCTTGTGGCAGTAATATTTCAAAGCCTTAAATAGAAATCAAATGGAAACATCAAATAAAGAAATCAATTACATTCTTATCTGCATCATTGTGTTAGTTTAAATGACCCAGCAGTGATTTTTGTGTTGTTTCTTGCGTATCTTTCACCAGGTGTTCAAGATTTTAACTATACTGTTGACTGTAACTGACTGTTAATTAGTGCACGTAGGAACATAAAAATATGTCCTTCCAACCCTTAAATACTGTCATTTAACTAGCCTTAAAAAAAAAAAAAAGAGCTTTGCCTCCGGTGACTCTGCTGGGTGAGTTTCAGACCAGAAGGGTTATCATCATTATGAAAATTCCCAGAATGCAAATTGGGAAAAAAGTAAATTTGAACATCATAGGTGATATCATTCTCGAGTTACTGCATTCACAAAATTTTCAGAAAACTTGACCTTAACAAAATTCACTCATGGTATCAATTTGAAAATCTTGCATCACCTCGTTCTTGTGTTCACAAAGTTGGGTGTCCATGCCGACCACCTGACAACAATACGCCATCGGCCTTTTTCAGGCTGAAGGATCAAAAGGCCGATAAAAAGACAACATCACAGAGGTCTATAAAAATGCCTTTTAGAAGTGATGTGAAAGAATTCTGTGACTTATCTCATTGAACAGATCAATCCGAAGCCCTGATAGGGGGCCGTGATGGCAAAAGTTAAATTTAAATTTAGGCTGTACAGAGAGATGGCTGATTTTTTTTGTTACCTGAGAAAGAGGCGAGTGGAGAAAATGATGGATGGGGATAAGTGGTAAGAGAGATTTAGGAGAGAGATTTATCTGAGTGAAACTGAAGTGGATCACCATTATTAACAGGAATTAAACAGCATCATGTCTTCTACAGCATCCATCATCACTTCACTGCACTCCAGTCTCCTTCAGTTTCACTAACACAGGATCCTGTCCGTGATGATAATGTCTGTAGCTGTGGCGGTAAAGTTGCTCTCTGTAGGGTGGCAGCTGTTTTTCTTCTTTGTTATACTGCCAGAAACTTGGTTACTAGAAGCTAAGCAACATCTTTTTTTTTTTTTTAGGCTAACATCTGAAGAGGCCAAACTGGCATCTTTGAAGTATAGAATTGCCAGTTTCTGCATAACACAGAGCTAAGTTGGAGTGTGAGCTTTTCAGTACTCAGGTGGTGAATGAATCGCTGACTGAGTAAAAGAGAGACTTTAGAAATATCTGAAGCAGAATTCTTCAGCTAATTGGAGTCCTCAAACTGGACCTCTGGACTGTGTTTGTGCCACTGGTGCCTTTTGGAGCATTTTTAATGCAACTATCTGACAAATAAAAGGGTGGCTGTGTGGATAATTACACTAACAGACTGTCCAAGAAATCAATGGTTCAGATTTCTGTGTCTGTGCTAACTTCAAAATGTCCAGAAACCAGTCACAGTGGCTACATCCATCCATCCATCTATGGTCAAAACCAGCAGCTCCCCCTTCCAATCCACAGAAAACCAACTATGAAGGAATGCTGTATAACATCCATCAAACAGTTTTCAGCAACATCTTCCTACCAGATTGGACAGTCAATGCAACTTGATGTCATCAAGTCAAACTGATCTCAAAGAGTTTCCAGTGGGCTTAAAGTCAGCAAACTGTTGTAGCTGTCGTGTTTCTTCATCTTCTGCACTCTCTCTACAGCTACCGTCCGCTTTCCATGAGCACGCTACAACACCAAGCTGCCATTTTCACATTTACAGGATGGAGATTTTTCTATTTGTCTGATCCTGAATCACACTGATCAGCCTTTTTGTTCACTCTGAATCTGCGACAGAAATAAACTGACTTGACGACAGGCTGAAAAGGAGAGAAAAAGTTTTTTATCTGGCTGAAGAGTGGACATGTTCTGAATCTCCCAAAGCAAATCTCTCTCAGAATCACTTCATCTCTCCATATCCTTGTCTCTCTCTGACATCTTCCCCCTCATAAATATTTCACAGTCCATTTGTGGGAGAGTTAACTCCCAAACTTTTCTCATTTTCAGAAAATGGCCACGGGCGTGTGGGGACTCGAGCTGCTGTTCCAACACCAGATTATTATTGCGGCTTTTTCAATATATGCACAAGGCTTGATGAATGTGGTTTGTAATGGATGAGACAAACTCGAAACATGTTCATATGCACGAGGAAAACAATCTAAATTAAATAGACAGATTTTACAGGAAGACTGAAGAAACAGAATGAGCCTGCATTATAGAAAAAAGAAAAAGAAAAAAACAAAGTGCAGCTCATTAGAAAGCCATGAGCGGTCCAGAAGAGGTTATTCTAACAGCAGAAAGCACTTTCCACTCTCCTGGGGAGGGGATATTGATTGTTTGGCACGAAAGATGATTTCCTGTTAGAGATGGGAAGCTTATTTTGGGAATAAATAGTTAATGCCGTTTTGGGAGAATTTATCTGGAAGCACAAAAACGTGCTGTGTGTGTACAAATACAATGGATATCCATCCATTTTCTTCTGCTTATCTGAAGTCAGGTAGCGCTGACAGGAGGGTAAACTGAGTATTTTAGACTGCAGCTACACTTTGCAGTTCCTCCTCAGAGATCTTGAGGTGCTCCCAAGCCAGATGAGACATGGAGTTCTGGGTCTAATCCAGGGTTTTCTCTCAGTTGGGAAAAAGACATCCTCCTCAGTCAATGAGAAGCTGTTCATGAATATCAGGATGGGAGACCAGTGTCAACCCTGGTGAAGTCTAACACCAACTGAAAATGTATGAATTTGTACCAAATTCAAATATCCCTTTGGTTATACCAGGGCTGATGGCTCTTATCAGTGGCCCACAACCAGCGTGGATTCAACATACCTCTTGGGATCCCTGTGGTGCCCTGATAACTAGAGCACACCTTGTGGTCTGATGAAGCCAACAGAACCTCATCATCCAAAAAATGCAGGACTATGTTTCTGAGGTTGTGGTATCCATGGCAGGGTCCAATACCCGCTGAATTTGCATTGAGAACATAGATCCCCCTTCGGTTATACAAGGACCCAACAGCTCATAAAAATCGCCCCAATACCCGGTACCATGTAGTTCCATACTACCCTTCCAAAGATCTCCTGGGGATCATAAGCTGCCTTCTAGTCCAGAGATGGTCCAAGTTAGGTCAAATTCAATAGTAGGCGAGTGCCTCCTTTCCAGAACCCTGGAACAGACTCAGATACTGATAATAATAATAATATCAATATCAATGAAGCCAACAGATCCTCCTCATCCACAAAAAGGGCAGAAACATGAAAACATGCTTCAGTTTGAGAGCAGATCCACTGATCCACTGCCAGGAGATATTTGACATTACCCCCCCCCCCCCCCCCCCCCGGATCCCTCTCCTGGAACAGACTTTCCTGAGGAGGCTGAGCAGTGTGATAATTGCAGCACGCTCTCTTTACTCCTTTTTTTCAGTAAGAACCACTATCATGGTGCTATCATCAAACTGGACTCTATATTCACGTGATAATTCCTGAGCCCCTCTGAGGCTCAACCTACTAATACAAACACTGCTACTTTGGTTCTGTAGTACTCAACATCAGCCATACTACACCTGGTATCTGCGACATTGTATTCATATGTGGTGAGAATCTCAACACAAGAAAAAGAAAGAAGGCTCCATCAAGGTCACTGCTTAACCTGGTTAATTCTCAAGAAGGCAGATGACTAAACTAGCAAAATAAAAATATTTCAAACTGGTGAAAAACTCAGCCAGCCGCTATTCATTTAATCTCACAGCTGGAAAAATTACTGAAGACATTCAGTCAGAGATGTGGTGGTTATTATGCAGAAAATGAGCAATTTCACTAAATACAACATGAAGTAATGACAGGGACGAGATTCAGGCTGCACAGTTATAGCTAAGATTGAACTGTATACAGTTCATTTATATTGAACAATGTTTCAAAGCAAACATGAACATTTAAAATTGACTGCAAACTATCATCACTTTGTGTTGAGAACAATAAAAAAAAAAAAGTTTCTCTAAAGTCAAAACATTTATCTTCACATGAAATCCGCAAAAACAAATAAAAAGTTTCACCTCCACACAGTCAGTTAAACTTTGAAAAGGGGCGATTGATTCAGTGCCTCACAGAGGAAAAAAAATCCATTACATACAAAACTGATGACTTTTTTATAAGCAAAATATCAAAGTTTCAATGAATTTTTTTCTGTAGTTGCTGCTGCCAACAACTGCTTCCAATAAAAATTGAACTCACTTCTTAGTATGCTTTTGATTCATTATACTGTATATTAGTTTTCTACAGCAGTCAAATATGATTCAAATAAATGTGCTTAGTGTTGTGACCCAGTGCGTTTAGTATTGAATAAAAATATTAAAGTGTCTATTTTTGTTTAACAGCAGCAGGAAAGACACTGTCATTTGATGAAGATATTTTAAATGCATTTAATTCACTTTAAGTTAAAAAGAAATGTATGCAGTTGCCCTGACAGGTCAAATGCACTAAAACTTATGAAAATACAAGCAAATATAAAAATGCTGACAGGACAGAAACCAAAACATGAAGGATTTCACTGAGGAAGACTTAACAGAATCAGAGGGTTCATTGGAGAGATCTGTTTTGCTGGCGTTTTCTTAAGCTACAGGTTGTTTGTTTCCTAAACTTCAGACCGATCCTTTAGTCTCAACTCTGATTATGACTCCAGTGGAAAATCCGCAAAAACAAATAAAAAGTTTCACCTCCACACAGTCAGTCAAACTTTGAAAAGGGGCGATTGATTCATACAAAACTGATGACGTTTTCATAGTCATCAGTTTCATAGTCATCATCTGTGGATCTGCCAGACAGATCCACAGACGACACCATATCCTTCCTCCTCCACAAGACCCTTTCACACATAGACACCGGTAAGGGGAACTATGTGAGAGTGCTGTTTGTAGATTACAGCTCAGCATTCAACACCATAGTTCCCTCCAGGCTGGTCTCTAAGCTGCTGGACCTGGGCCTGGGCCCATCACTGTGCAGGTGCAGCTTCCTGACCAGCAGACCTCAGGTGGTACGAGTGGGTCACCTCACCTCATCCTCCCTCACCCTCAACACCGGATCCCCCCCCAGGGCTGTGTGCTCAGCCCTCTGCTGTACTCACTGTACACTCATGACTGCGAGGCCACGTCAGAGTCCAATGTCATCATCAAGTTTGCTGACGACACTGCTGTTGTGGGACTGATCTCCCACAATGAAGAGACAGCCTACAGGAGAGAGGTCTCCCACCTGGAGAACTGGTGCCAGGAGAACCACCTCCTGCTCAACGTCAGAAAAACAAAGGAACTGATTGTGGACTTCAGCAGGAAGCAGCAGAGGGACTACCATCCACTTGTCATCAGTGGTGCTGAGGTGGAAAGAGTGGACACTTTCAAATACCTGGGAGTGATCATCTCATGGGACCTGTCCTGGACTCATCACATAAACATCACTGTGAAGAAGGCCAGACAGCATCTCTACCTCCTCAGGTGGCTGAGAGACTTCAAGCAAAAAGGGTGGTTCGTTCAGCTGAACGGACCATCAGAACCACCCTCCCCAACCTGCAGGACATTTACACCAAGCAGTGCAGGCTGAGGGCCATGAAGATCCTAAAACAGCCCAGCCACCCCGGACACTCTCTCTTCTCCCTGCTCCCATCAGGCCGGCGTTACCGCTGCCTGAGGACTAAGACTGAAAGGTTGAAGAAGAGTTTTTACCCACAAGCCATCCGTCTGCTCAACTCTGAGCCCTAACTGGACTATTATTGCACAATGTAAATAATATAATATTCTATAATTCCATGTGTATAGTATATAGTGTGAATTACTTTTTATTCTCCTTATTTATATGTGTGCATGTATATATGGCTGTAGGTACAAAATACATTTCACTGTGCATTGTACTGTGTATAATTGCACATGTGACAAATAAACACTATCTTATCTTAAATGCAAGTTTTTCCTTTGTGTTTTCAGTAATTCATTTTTTTTCTGAAGTTTTACTGAATTAGATTCTGCATCAACAGTTTCACTTCAACTTCACTCCAACTAATGCTGAGTTATAAGAGTTCAGGATCAAAAATAGGTCAAAAACAGAAGAATGAGTTTTTTCTAAATCCCACAGCTTTGTTTCATTACTTCAGTTTCTTTTTAAAAGTATGAATGTATGAATTTTAAACAAAATTTTAAAACTCAAGTTTCCAAGTCCTGTAGGAATGCAAAAGAAATTTTTAACTGAAAAATAAATTTGATTTTTGGAACCAATCCAAAAGGACTCCTTCCAGTACAACTCAGATCCCTGCTTTCTTCACAAATGACCTGGTAGGAAGAAGAATACAGCGGCATGATTGGGGACTTGGTGCAACCTCAACTGCCTCCTGCTAAATATTAGTAAAACTGGGGAGATGGGGATTGACTTCAGGGGGAAGAGACCCACACCAGCTCCAGTCACGGCGGTAGAGGTTGTGTCCAGCTACACATACCTGGGAGTGCAGCTGGATGACAGGCTGGACTGGTCCAGCTATGCTGAGGCAAAAAGGGGCATATATATATATATATATATATAATTCCCACTATGGTATCAGAGTATGAAAGGTGCAATTTTTTATACTCCCATTTAAAATTTAAAACTTTTATTTTAATTTTTTACATAAAAATGTGTTAATTGTTATAATTACTTCTCATGGTCCACAAGGAGTATCTTCACATTTCATCAGGGCATCACTGCACTACTAAACAAAAGGTACAAGTCAGTAGAAGCCAGACTGAATACATGTGTGTGAATGAGAGGGAGGCAGGTGTAACAGTGAAGCTGCACGGAGCAGAGACAGTGAAGGTGGATCAGTTTGAATACCTGGGGCTTCACATCCAATGCAAAGCACAGCGCACAGGAGAAGTGAAGAAGAGACTGCAGGCAGGGTGGAGTGGGTGGAGATGAGTGTCAGGGGTGATTTGTGACAGAAGGGTAGCAGCAAGAGTGAAAGGGGAGAGTTACAAGATGTAGTGAGGCCTGCTCTGATGTATAGTTTGGAGGCAGTAGCACTAACAAAAAGGCAGGAGGCTTTAGCTTTTTACGTTAGAGAGGGGAGGCAGAGATGGCTCGGACAGGTGCAGAGGAGGGATACTGGATATACTGTTGAAGATGGAGCTGCCAGGCAGGAGGAAATGAGGAAGACCACAGAGATGGTGTGAGGGGAAGGGTGAGATGAAGGCAGATGATCTGCTGTTGCAACCACTAAAGGGAACAGCCAAACGAAGGCAGAGGAGAAGAAGGCTGTGACCTCTGAAACACTGTTCAATATTGATGGGAATGCAATCGTTTAGTTCAATTTTAGATAGCAGCCTGAATCCTTTCCCCTTCATTACTTCATATTTTATTTAGTGAAATCTGCTCGTTTTCTGCATAATAATCACATCTCTCACTGGTTCTCCAGTAATATTACAGACATTTAAATAAAGTATGTAACAAACCTGACAGAGAGTTGATAAAAGTGAAAGTCGATATATGACTTAAAAAGAAAAAAACATGCAGGGCTTTTTGTAGAGTTTTCATTGTATTATTGGGGACTGAGCTCGGTGAAGGAGGAGTCTAAAAACCTGAAAAACCACAAATCCATCGCTCTAACAAAATCAACAGCCAACGCTCCCCATCAGCTTCACTTCATTTTCTGTCTCCTGTGTTAGCTCAAAGCATCAGTAATGGTGAGGACAATAAACGTGTGTGGCTCAGCTCCAAGAACACTCAGAAAAAAGTAACAGGAGGAAGCCAAAGCTTGGGTACTGCCTTTACAGCATCGAGATATCCCTCTGCATCTTCATCTTTCCCAGTCATTTCAAAACAGCATCAAATACTCCAAAAATGATCTCCTGCCTCCATTTCCTGACCACTTTACCTGGACCTCGATGGATGTGAAAGTGTGAAGGAGAATTTTGGAGGACTGACGCATTTACACTAGACTCCTTAACAATGTGATGTCGGCTGTGTGGAAACTACGACACACCCAGAAGATGGGCTTCAAAATTCCTCCCAGCATTTCATGCAGGTTATACAAACAATAAATGGCCTATAAAATGAAATAAAACAAATTCTTATCTCTTAGAGATACTGCCTTGAAACTTGCATTTAATCTCTATGCATGAAAAAGCGAAAAAGAACTCCACTTTTTCCACTTACCCCGTGCACCACCTTTGTAGTTTGGGATTCCCAGTCGAGCCAACGTGGACCCTGGTCTCATTGCATCTCCTCCTATCATCCCTCCATCATTCCTGGATAGCACAAACGTCCCATTCCCTCCTCCTCCATTCTGACCACCCTTGCTGATGTACCTCTTACTTCCATCTCTGATGCCCACTGGTTTGGCCAGCGTCACCTCAACGGTGGCTCCGTCGATCTCGGCACCGTTCATGAGGCTGAGCGCGGTGAGGGCGTCGCTGCGGGAGCGGTAGTGGACGAAGGCGTAGTCGGTGAGCTTCTTAACTCTCTCCACACAGCCTGGCTTGAAGTGGGAGAACTCCCGACGGAGAGTTTCCTCTGATGTTTCCAATGAGAGGTTTCGCACCTGAAGCACAAACAACTGTTAGAGTTTGTTTATGTGGCTACTCAGACTTTTAATGGAGGAACATGAACTAAGACACAGTGTCTGACTCAGACATACTCAGATACTGAATGCATTTGGACTGGGTCTGAAAGCTTTGCATGATACTAAGTGCAGACTTTCCTAGTAGTTTCAATGGTGGTTTATTACTTGGTCCTCTTGGCAAATTTGCTAAATCCTCCATCAGAAACCTTGGGGTACCTTTGACTCTGCTTTCACTCTAGATAACCCTGTCAAATCTCTGGGTCACTCTTGTTTTTACCATTTAAGGAATATTGCTAAGTTAAGTTCCATTGTGTCACGTTCTGAACTTGAGATCGTTATCCATGCATTTATTTCCTCACATTTAGATTATTGTAACGCTCTGTTTACTTGTCTTGGCAAAAACTCCTTGGAGCGTCTCCAGGTTGTTCAGAATGCTGCTGTGAGTCTTCTGAGTATTCTCGTGTCACACCGTTACTGACGCAGCTGCACTGGCTCCCCATTAAATTCAGAATCCAGTTTCAGATTCTGGTCCTTACTTATAGAGCTCTTCATGGACAAGCACCAACTTACATCAGTGAACTTTTACATTCATACAACTCCACCAGGTCTCTGAGGTCATGTGATCAGGGCCTACTGACCATACATCATACAAGGCTGAAAACTAAAGGAGACAGAGCTTTTGCTACAGTGGCTCCCCGACTCTGGAACTCTCTCCCTTTGTGCTTGAGAGCTGTGGATTTGGTGGTGTCTTTTAAAAAACAGCTAAAAACTCATCTTTTTAGACTTGCGTTTGGTTAGGGTTTTTTTTTTTCCTTTTGTTCTACCGTTGTGATTTGTGTCTTGAGAGGTGCTATATAAATAAAATTTTACTTTTTACTTATTTACTCAGCTCCACCTTTCAGTTGAGACAGATCACTTGTATTTCTAATAGCTGTGTCCCTACAGCAATAAGAACATCCCTCTGTCAGGAGTTCACAAAGCACGGGCCATGGGTGGTTGTTTAAATCCATCCATCCATCCATTAATTTTTGTCTACTTGTCCAGGGCCGGGTCGCAGGGGCAGCAGCCAAAACAGAGAAACCAGACCTCC
Source organism: Archocentrus centrarchus (assembly GCF_007364275.1). Lineage (NCBI taxonomy): Eukaryota > Metazoa > Chordata > Actinopteri > Cichliformes > Cichlidae > Archocentrus > Archocentrus centrarchus. The sequence goes on along the minus strand of NC_044363.1, from coordinate 5,827,856 downwards.
TTCGCCCCAGCCACTTCCTCCAGCTTATTCCATTGGGAACATATTGTTTATCCTGTGTATCCTGAGTCTCCCCCAAGGTCACCTCCCAGTAGGACATGCCCAAAACACCTCACCCAAGAGACGCCCAGGAGACATCTTAGTCAGATGCCCGAACCACCTCAACTGGCTGCTTTTACAGTGACTCTACTCTGAGCACCTCCCGAATGACTGCACTCTTAACCCTCTCTCTAAGGAAGATGCAAGCCACCCTTTGGAGGAAGCTCATTTCCGCTGCTTGTATCCGCGATCTCGTTCTTTTCTGATCAATTTTTGATACAGAACAACTTTATTTGTTATGATTTTACTGGGTGGCGAAATGGACCCAGCTGAGGTGTTTGGGGCATCTGGTAGATGTGTGCCTCCCTTTTTAAGGTTTTTCAGGTACGCCTAACTGGGAGAAGACCCCAGGGTTAGACCCAGAACTTGCTGGAAAGATTATCTCTCTCGTGTGGCCTGGGAATGCCTCTGGATCTCCCAGGAAGAACTTGTAAGGCTATCACAACCCAACTTTTGATAAGCGGACAAAAATAGATAGATAGATGGAAATGGTGTCTATGTGGGGCCAAAAGAAAACCCGCTGAAGGAGAATCAACATGAAATAAATCAGAGCAAAATGAACCCATGAAAGGTAGAAAGTGAGAACCTGTGGCTGGGATTTAAGTGAGCAGCCAGAGGATATCTTAAAGAACGTCCACACAGAAAGTGATTCACTAACGGTTGACTAATAGTCGGCATTCCAGGCTCGAGCTTTCCTTTGTGTTGAGAAGAGAATAAAAAAAATGTTTATTTTTGTATGTTTAATGTAAGCAGCTATTGTGGTTTCTCTCCTTTCTATGCTCACCTGCACAGTATTTTAGTGTGGCCGAATTCAGAATAAAGCCGTTCTGTGTTTGTTGTTAGAAGACTGCACAGGCACAAAACAGTGACACAAACCCTGCTAAACCAGTCTTTACTTTAAAGCCATGAAAAGACCAAAACAAAGCTGAGGTGCTGCAGCAAAGTGTGGGTTTTACTGTTCTAGTACACCCCCAAAAATAAGATTATAAGCCAGTAAAAGGAGAAAAAGTGGAAGATGGATGGATGGATGGATAAATCCTGCTCAGTTTTCATGTAACTGGCCTCAGTTTACTGCAGAGATGCACATTAAGCCCAGTGGTAAACCATGAAGCAGCTTGTCTCTGACACAAGGAGCAAACCGGAGGGATAAACCTCGACTACTGTGGCGCTGCAGATTTATCCAATTTCAATCTCTACATCGACAGGCTTTTCACTTCACACTCTGGGAAGAGATCAGCTTCATCAAACTCCTCACACACACATCTTCAAAGTTTTAAATGTTCACCCCTTTTTTTTTCCCCCCACTCGAGCTAAAACTGAAGGCAGTGGAGCTGGTGATTGAAGAGGTATAAAAAGAGCCACTCAAGCACATTAAAAAAAAAAATCCTGATACATCTTTTTCTAATCCCACCTAACGCCAGTGTGTATTAAAAAAGCTTATTAATTAACTTAAAGAGATGAACAGAGCTACACGACTTCTTCTCTCTAAACTCTATCACTGTGACTGATAGGACGACGACTGAACAGGGGTACGACAGCAGCTGTGAGCAGGTTTTCTGCACCGAATCGAGGGCTTCGCTTGCTAAAAATACCCGTCACAGTATACGTGCTGGCCTCGGATCACACCTCACTGTTTCAGTCTCCTCAGTAATTGATCCCCTGGAGGGTGAACAGTTCCTGCTGCTGCTCACCTTTGATCTGACAGAGACAGCTAAGGGTTTCGCAGGTTTCTGCCTGAACACACTGACCTCTGACTGCACAGTGCAGTCTTACTCCCGTTGACCCCAATTTACTATACAGAAGGGTGAAGGTAGGTTTAGAAAAGAACTCCACTTTAGCGTTCTGAGATGGTTTAATGTGGACGGATTTTCAGGAGCAAACATTCAAAAATGATGGCAGTTCGGCGAGCTGACTGGCCAGCCACTGGTCTGTTTCCACCAATCAGGGTTCAGCTTGAAGCGAACACCTTCAGAATACAATAGAATAGAATGCCTTTATTGTCATTATACAGAATGTACAATGAGAAATCTAGAATGAAAAATGTGGGCACAATTTTAGAGAATGTGTTAAAGCTGGATGAACATTAGTTCAGTTACTAAGATAAGCTCTTCTTACTCACTCAGGATGATTTCTAGGATCTCTTAACAACCTGCAGGCAGTCAAACATGACTTCATTTCATCCAGACTCGACTAACTTTAGTACAAAATGCTGCAACTTGCCTTTTAAGATAAGCTGAAATAAACTTTATTCATGTCAAAGCTGTAAATTCCTTGGTTATATGCTGCATTTAACTTATTAACAAATAGCTTAAACACCTAAAATGGATTACAGCTCAATAATGTGTGAAAAAAATCAAATCCAGGAAGAAACTAACCTGAACTATAAATGAATACAAAACAGTGAGAGAAGAATGCATTTACAGAAATTTGATTTTAAAAAGTAAGCGAAGCAAACTGAAACAGAATTTAAAACGGCTTTAGGTGGGAGAACCTCTGGGCGACCTCTTTCAATCTCAAGGTAACGGTACAGGTCACCTGATGAAAGGCAACCTGTCTCCAAACAATTACGGTCTGTCTCAGACTGACTGCAATCAATCGCAGACTGATTAGCAACAGTCTGCAAATAACTGTCATCTAATCTATAAACACAGACAAATTGCCAGCACACTGCGCCATGAGCGCCACACATCTCTTTGAAATAGGAAACTCGACTCAACTGGTTGCCAACTACTTGCGTTCTGATTATACTGAAGCAAGGTCACTGAGTGCCTACTTCATTTTGCAGTTAAATTGCCATCCGTCAGCAACTGAGTCACTATTTGTGGAAGAATTCTTCTTCAATCTTCAAAGTTCTAGCCGAACTCTGAATGTAAGTAGTTAATGTGAACTTCTGTTCATGCAAATGGCAACAGATTTGTAATTTTCACAAATTTATTAAGTTAACTATTGTATAATCACAAACAGATGTAATTCTCAACTTGACCTCATTCAATCACAAACTGACAGAAGACTGACTCTGTCTTATTGCTTTGACAGCAGCAGCTGACTGCAAGTGGTTGCAGACCTGGTCCCCATCTCTGAAGCAGCCATTTCAAAGACAATGAGATCACAAGTTCATGGTTGCAATAATTTTGTTCATGTCTCCAACAACTGTTTTCCTTACTGTGGCGGTCGGGTTAGCTGTTTATTTTAGGATCAGTTTTAAGATTTTATTCTTTGTTTTTAAATCCTTAAAGGAGACATACCATGCAAATCCACTTTTTTAGCCCTTAAATACATTGTGTTGTGTACTTTGAGTGTGTAGCAGTGCAGGAAATATAAATGTATTCTGTCCCAGTGCTGCGTAGATATCTTTATATTCTTTCTGGGTCATAATGTTAAGTTTTCTCTATTCCCTGTTAGGTTTTCGTGTCTGTTACGTCACAGTATTTACTGTGGAACTGCTAAACAAGGACATGGACTTCCGGCTTACCGATTTCGTGAACCCGCCATTTTTTTCTTGCAGCAATTTTGTAGTCCAAGTGCAGTTATGCCGAAGTTGCAAGTAGACAAGTCAAAGTGTTCGGTTGTTGGGTGTATTAACCCACACAATTCCTTCCCTGGAATCAGAGCCTCTTTGAAGAGCCTGGTTATATTTTATTTTCTCGGAAATGTACTCACATCAGTGGGGAAAGTCCTCCTTGTTTCTCTGCTGGTAGCTAATCGTATCGCTGCTATCAAACTACAAAAATGGCCGAACGGGGTGGAGTGGAACGCTCTGCGACCTGGAGGGGGGGCGGGGCGTGAAATGTCTCATTCACATCTAAAGAGACCGCACCAAAACGAACTGCTCTAAGACGCGCCTCAGAAAAGGTGTAACAGAGGGGTCTGTGGAGCTACAATAACGAGGAATTCAGACCAAAGCATTGCAGTTCTACTTTATATAGACCACAAGTGAATAATTTACATATGAAAAGGAAGGATTTAAAAGCAGGATATGTCCCCGTTAAATGCTCAGGTTCCTTCTTATCTGCCCACATCCTCCTGATGGTTAGAAACAAAGAGCGAAAATTATTTTCTCAGCTTTGGAAAAGAAACACTTTTAAATCAAAGCGATACAACTTGAAACCGATTTTAATACAGCTTATGCTGAGCTGTATTTGTTATTGATTTTATCTTAAATGAATAAGCAAGATTTATTATTATATATGCTCACTGTTTTAGACACTGTGTCCATTTTCCTGACAGTTTGCAGACACGATGAGGAGCTAAAGTCTGATCTATTATATCTGATGCTGAAACACACATAACTGTACATGTATGTGTGCATGTGTACATACATAAAGGACTCTGACACGCTGCATGACCTCGTCATCCACGTCTTTCTCAGGCTCCGCCCAGTCCACCTGGATAGAGTGACCCCACAGCAGGAAGGTTCCTGCAGGACACAGCAGCGTCACAAATGACCGTAGCCCAAAGATACTCATGGCTTAAATGTGTCATCAAATCAACAACAACAGCAATAACTGCACACACAGCTGGATCTCTGCTGGTAAGACATGCTGGTATTTGATTGGATGTGAAAAAGAGAATGTGTGCACGTTCCTCCTCAGTAACTTCCAGCAGCTCCTCTTCACACCCCCGTGATTCTCATTTAAAATCTAATTTTAATTGAAAAGCCAGCAGCAACTTTTTTTTTCTCTAAAGTTGCCGCTGGCAATTACATAAATAACCTGTTCTCTAAACCTTCAGTTTCCTGTTATTGCACTGAGGAAACACCTGCTTCACAGGTGTTCGGCTCCACTGTGGAGAAAATCAACATCAGCAGCAGAAGCAGCAGTTTAAAGATAAAATAAGCAGCTGGGGAACGTGTTTGTGGTTAATCCGGTGAATCGATCGACTCGAGGATCAATGTCCAATGCAGCCCTGTGGCCACCCTGTTCATTGACTTGCAGCAGAGCCCTCAGCAGCCTGAGAGAGGAGGGAACGGATACCTTAATGGAACTAGTTAGCTGAACCTCCAGACATCACTGCAAACAGATCAGAGGGGGAAAGGGGGCAAAGGAGGGGACTCTGCAGGGGCCCCTAAAGGCTGGAGCATAATCACGGCTCAGTTATTTAACATTATTATTACAGTCACTGAACATGGCTTTTTACAGGGTCTAAGCTTTAAATATAAGTGAAAACCAAAGACAGAATTAAAGAAACTGAACAGGTTCCCTGTAGCTGGGATGAAGACAGAAGCAGGTAGCAGCTTCAAATCAGCCTACTGTTGCCCACTGCTGAAAGCAGGAGACACATGCAGCCTTTAACCTTCAACAGGTTCAACTGTGGGCATACTGTGAGTTTATTTACAGACACTTCCCCTCTGCACCCAGCTTGATAACCCCACTGGGCACCAATGTGGGCAGCGATTTTGAAGTTGTTAATAAGTAAATGAAGTTAAATTTAATGGTCACTGCAGAGGCTGTGAGTGTAGAATTACCAGTGAAAGGTTTTCTGACTTCCCTCCCCGTGTCTTCACAGGCCCAACTCATCTATACAAGACACAGTCTGACCTCTTTCAGATTTGTAGCAGCATTTTATTTATTTAGCCTCTCAGCAAAAAGGTCCTGGGTTTAAACGCTTGTGGAGTTTTGAATGTTCTCCTCATGTCAGGAGCTCTGGTTTCCTCTGGAAAAACTAATATGCCAGATTTGTGTTGTTTATAAACTGCTGTTTTCTCTCATGCATTATCACATCATTCAGAACAGCTGGAGCTCAGCTTCCTTCATCACTCTGTTTTTATGGTTTTGCTGCTCAAAGGACTCGAGTGTGTTTTCTACACTAGTGAAATCATCTTCTGCTGAGTAAATGATCAGAGTTATAAAAGTTGCTGTCTTTGCTCTAGAAACCTGCTGCTGTGTTCAGTCTGTGCTGCCCTCTGCTGGACACTGAGAGGAACTGAGTCAGCTCACAAGCGGCAGGTGCACGTGTGACTCAGCAGAGCCCAAACACAGCAAAGACACACAGGTGTGGTCACATGTTATGAGGGAACCACAAGGAGGAAGAGGAGGAGAAAGGTTACCAGGAATAAGCTTCCTGCGGGCCATCGCTGCCGCTTTGTGGGACTCGTACTCAACAAAGGCGAAGCCTCGATTTCTGCTCTTCTCGGCGGAGCTCTGGTACACGATCACGTCCACCACGCCATCCGTCACCTGGACACAGATGCAGACAGGGAGGGGCAAAAACTGACAGCAGCAAAACAAACTGACTTAGAGACACGGACTAGAGTGACTGTAGTCTGGAGCCAATAGTTTGAGAGAAGAGAGCAAACAATAACATTTTTACAAAATCACTTTTAAATTGTTTGATTACCATAAAATTCACAAACCAGCTCCGTCAAACTAAAAGAGGAGCCGTCCCACACAGACCTGAACTCTGTCAAACCCCCAGAGTATGGGCCTGACTGACAGTCAAACTGAGGGTGACAGAGAAACTCAGCAGAGAAGCGAAGCCTCTGTTACTGCCTGAATAAAACAGCTGAAGAGCTGAAACACGGTGAGGAGACATGAAAGCTGCAGAGCAGGCCTGAATCAATTTGAAAGGATCCATATGCTGCCTGCAGGGCTTTAACTTGGACTGTCTTTTTCCCTCTTAAAGGGGTCTGACACCATCGCTTCTCTTCACGTTTAATTAGCTACAATAAGGGAAAAACTTTGGATAAGGTTCAGTGAACATTTAAAAGATGCTGGTATCACAAGTGGAAAAACGTGGATCTGTGGATCATCATCCAACCCCCCTTATTGCTAATCCAGGCACGGGTGGACTGGCGCACCTTGGCTGACCTGCACAGAAGCCATGAACTAAACTGCATCACTGTGCTGTACCTTTTTCATCTCCTCCATGATCTCATCCTTCCTCTTGTCTTTGGGGATGGAGCCAATGAAAAGGCGGCAGTTGTCCAAACTCATGCACACACCGATGAACTTCCCCGGGCGCACCTCGTAGTTGTCCAGCATCTGGATGGCTCTCTGAGCTGCTTCTCTGGAGCACAAAATGACCCGTTTTTCAGGTTGTGAGGTGCTCCTGACACGGATTTTTCTTTACTGGATGACTGAGGTACTTTAACCAATACTTGAACAAATACTGAGTCTTTCTTGGCTAAACATGGCTGTTTACTACACATGTAAGCACAACTGATAATATAGTAAACTTGTGTTTCCACCTGATAAACAAATCTAAGTGTTTTTGCTCTGTGAAAAACTGAGGAGGAGGAGGAGCAACCTGTCGGTGTACATGACGAAGGCGTAGCCGCGGTTCTCTCCGCTGAACTCCATCATCAGTCTGAACTCGTAGATCGTCCCGGGCTTCTCGAACAGCGGCACCAGGTCGTCCTCGTACATGTCTCTGGGAATCTTCCCCACGAACACCTCGCAGCCCCGGGGGGGGGCTGGACCCTCCCAGCCTGCATCACAGACACGGGGTCAGCTGATTCAAGGCTCTTACAGAAACTCTGCTGTTCTGACTGGTTTCATGACACATTTTTATAAGAATTAATAAGAAGTCATTTCTGTCAACAACTACAAAAAAAGCTCATTTTCATTCATTTTAACACAATTTATTATTAGAATTCATTATATATTAATAATCTTAAACTGTAAAATGATTAGCAGCTTGAACTTTAAATAAATGTAGCAAAGTAGATGCTGCTGCAGGTACATAATACTGCCAAAAGTATTCGCTCGTCTGCCTTCAGAGTGATGTTGGACGAGAAGCCTCGGCTCACAGGCTCCGCTCTGATTCATCCTAAAGGTGTTGTGTCAGGTTGAGGTCAGGACTCTGTGCAGGCCACATCAAACTCACTCATCCACGTTTTTGTGCACCAGTGCACAAAACAAGGTCCCTAGTCATGGACGTTATAGGAAGGGGCCATCTCCAAATTGTTCCCATACAGTTAAGAGCATGAAATTGTTCAAAATATCTTGGTGTGCTGAAGCATTAGGAGTTCCATTAAGAGTTGGAACTAAGAGGCCGAGCCCAGTTCCTGAAAAACACCCCCACACCATAATCCCCCCTCCACCAAACGTTTCACCGAGCACAATGCAGTCAGACAAGTACCGTTCTCCTGGCACCCACAAACCCACACTCATCCATCAGATTTCCAGATGGAGAAGCGTACTTTGTCACTCCAGAGAACACATCTTCACTGCTCTAGAGTCCAGTGGCAGCGTGCTTTACAACCCTGCAACCAAAGCTTTGGATTACGCTTGGTGATGTAAGGCCTGGATGCAGCTGCTCGGCCATGGAAACCCATTCCACAAAGCTCTCTGCGCATTGTTCTTGAGCTAATCTGAAGGCCACATGAAGTTTGGAGGTCTGTAGTGATTGGCTCTGCAGAAAGTTGGTGACCTCTGCGCTCTATGCACCTCATATTCCCTGACCCTGCTCTGCCATTTTATGTGGCCTACCACTTCATGGCTGAGTTGCTGTTGTTCCCAATCAGTTCCACTTTGTTATAATACCACTAACAGCTGACTGTGGAATATTTACTAGTGAGGAACTCTCAGGACTAGACTTCTTGCACAGGTGGCATCCCATCACAGTACCACACTGGAATTCACTGAGCTCCTGAGAGCGACCCATTCATAGGCAGTCTGCATGCGTAGGTGCTTGCTTCCATGCCCACACCTGTGGCCATGGAAGTGACTGAAACACCTGAATTCAATGATTTGGATGGGTGAGTGAAAACTTTTAGCAATATAGTGCATCTCTGCTAGAAAGAGTGTCAGCACAGCTGCAAAGGTTACAGGAAATCTGACAAATTTAAACTGAACAGGTGCAAAAAAAGATGCACAACTTATAAATAAAAAGAAACAAAGTATTTAGAAAAAATTACTTATTTTGTAGTTTAATACATAAAATAAAGAGCAAATAAATCAAGTTTCTCTCAAACTAAACAAAATGCAATAAATGTTAACAAAACAAATACAAAATTTAAACAATGTAAAAACACATTAAAACTAAACTTGCAAAAATAAATATATTAAAATTAAAAAGGACACAAAAAGAGTATGTATATCTAATTTAGTAAAACAAAAAAATGTGTCAAAATCATCTATTAGGGGCGCCTGGGTAGCCCAGTGGTGGAGCACATGACCACATGCAGACTCCGAGTGCCACATGTTAGCAGCCTTTGTTATACAAACTTCAAATGTCTGTAACTCCTCAATGCTTCAGCATACAGTCATCAATGAGGGCTCTAATCAAAGATACTACCCTGAGGAATCCTCTGCTATACACAAAGTTACTGATAGTACAAATTAATTATAATTATAGACATATAAATCAGAGGTTGCCCTAATTTGTAAAAGAAGGAAAATGTTAGGCCTTCATTCACAACCCCCCCCCCAGTCTATTTTCAGTGATTCCTTCACACACACAAAATAAATAAACTGTATATTGATCAAAAGTTACAATAAATGTAAACACTACATATACACATAAAATAAAAAAATCCCACAATCCTCCCAATAGTCCTTCTCTGATACACAACTTACAACCCCCTCCAAAACAAATACCCCACCCCCACAAACAAAACTCACACAAAGCATAAAGCTTTTTGTAAAACTTACTGATCAAAAAAAGCTCTGAGCCATTGTCCTCCTCATCCTGCCATAATAAACGTAATAAAGACCACCATGAAAGCCTCATCGAGACCTATAACAACCTTCCCTGCCCCCAACACTGCTCTTGTAAATTTCCATATGTAAAGCACACACACAATATAACAGCGTACAGTGATATTTTCTGTGTAATGGTGCGTGTCAAGCTCACCATTACATACATATTTACATCTAACCGGCATATAATACGAGGACGAGCTGAGAATAAAAAGTTACACATACCACGGATCGCCGTCGGAGTACAGCTGTTAGTTCGCCGGATTTTGTAGCGAGAAAACCGGTCGAATCAGCGACAAAATCCTCTAATATATAATAATCCAATCTCGTGAGTCATGTAGTCACTGTTTACGCACGGCGGCACACACACTCTTACTTCCTGCTCAGTTTCACGCACGGAGGACGCACTGATTATGCAGGGAGTTTATGGTTTCATGTGAAAACCCACCCCATAGTGCCATATACCCACGTGTCAGGAATTTTATTGGCTATACATCTGTGGTTTCGGATTTTGGGTCAGACTCGACCAATCAGAACAATCGGGGAACATTTGGGGGCATGTCCAGAAAAGTCACATGACACTGTCTGGTTATTATTGGCTCTGGAAAACCCATTTCATAACATGATTGGACAAATGAGGTGTCAATCCAATTCTGAGGGTCTAGTCTGTCATATAAAAGCATCATAAGAGCGGACTGCAGCGTAACTGTGACGCTATGAGGCTTCAAAGTCGGAAAGCACTACAATCGGCCTGCGGGCAGGCCGTTGCCAGTTAATAGGTTAAATGTAAAACAAAAAGTGCTACAAAACCAACAAACAAATTATAAATAATGTGTGCAAAATTCAGTTTAAAATAAACACAATGCAATGAAACACAATAAATCATAAAATACAAAATATACAAAAAATAAAGGTTTAAAACAAGTAAAAGAAGTTAAAATACATATTTGATTTAAAAAAATGAAGTGAAATTCAAATTAAAACTTAATACTGTGGAATGAAACTAGTAAAATAAGATACACTTGTCAATTAAAATAATCTAAATAAAAATCAAATACATAAATAAAAATAAGAGGTATAAACTAAGACTATGTTGTCTTTTCTACTCTGAACTGTATTTCAGTCACCCCCCCGCCCCCCTCTGAATGGCTCTGAGTGTTTGGGAGGCGGGAGACAGCGGCAGGAGTCAGGAACTCTTTTGAATGAGGTAAAACGGTCTGTCGGGAATGTTGCCGTGAATGTGGCTTGTTTATAACGTCTTGTTGTCACTTTACTTTCATATATAGAAACCAAATCTTTTTGGTTCATTCATCGTGGGATGGTCACTACACTAGCCAAATGTTTTACCTCATGTCAGCACAGTCAATGCCACCACCAGCAAAAAGGCTGAAACAGCAGCAGGACTCACTTTGTTTTGTTTTTTTAAAAGAGTAACATCAGTGTGAGTAACAGTCACACAACACAAAGGCAACACCTGATCATAATTTATCAACATGTATGACAGTATATTAGATATGTGTAATAATATCAGGAGAATGGCAGTATACAGAGTAATGACTCAGCTGAAGCAATGAAAGGTGGAGAGGCTGAAGAAGCTCAGATGAGGTCTTCAATGAGTTTAGTGAAATATGTATTAGCCTGTTATTACTTATTAAATATAAAACTAAACAGTTTTATCATGAGAAGAACTGGTTCTGCCCACGTCTTATAAAACATAAACATATGTAAATTATACATGCAATAATATAGGTGTACACAACACTATTTTTCCAAGAAACATTTGAAAAAGAAGAAAGTAAAATATCAAATAGCATTTTTTTATGCTTTTTTATGTCAGGAGAGCGATCACTTAATCCTGAGGTTATTATGTTTTTACCGGTGTTCCAGGGTACATACCTGGCGGTGGTCCTCCGTATTTCCTCTGCCCGTTCTCCTGCACCATGTTGTAGCCTGTCTTCTCCATCAGGGCCAACAGAGCCAACTCCTTAGCGCAGGAAAGCTTAAAGTACTCCTCGTCCAGCAGCAGGCTGGCTCCTTCCCTCGAGTCACTGTCCACGTCTCCCTTCACCTCCTCCACGGGGCTCCCTGTCCAACAAATACCAGGGTTACCGCTCTGCTCAGGTGAGACTACAGCTTTACACTCTTTTAAATGTAACCTGAGGATAATGTGAGCTTTTAGTGGCCTGTAACTTATTTTGCTGTCTTAAGGATCTTATATATGTTGCATTTATCTTTATTTTGTGCCTTTTATATGTGTGGTGTTTCTTTCTGCGTAGTCTAAAGCTGCTATAAAAGCCAAATTACCCTTTAAACCCTTTAACAGTGGCCGATCACCTCCGATACACCCGTTACCTGCCCATACTGGCGATGAACAGCTGGTTAACGCCAAGCATATCGCCGCTGAGACGTCCGATCAAACGCACTTCGAATTACAGTAATTGCGCGACCATCTGGCCTATCGATTATTACGGTAATTGTTGCCGGAAGTCCGCGAAAGGCGGCACTTTTGAAGTTCACAGACCGGCGGTTGGGTGGTAAATAAAGGGTTAATTTTTCGTCATGTCTCTCGCTATATCGCGGTTCTCTTATTGCGGCTTCACTGTATTGCAGAATTTTTCTTTATTTTTTTTTAAGATATTGCTAATACTGTTTCGCATAGTTTTCACTATATTGTCGGATTATGCGGTATATAGGTATTTCTTTAACACCCCATAACTATGTGCATCACTCGGACGAAGAGATAAGTTACGCCGAGGCCTTTAGCGGAAATCGAAGTTACGGCGGAGGGCCAAGATACTGCACCACCTTCACCGTCATCAGTACTGCACAGCTACATAATTCATCATCTTCATCATTCAAGTTGTAGTAAGACAGTGGGAAAGGTTTATAGGAATGTGGGAAGGGTTTATAAAGCCGTAAAATATATAAAAAAAATAAAAAATAAATATATAATAAATATAACGCCGACACTTCGCGGATTTTCACCTATCGCGGGGGTCTCTGGAACGTAACCCCCGCGATAGGTGGGATCACTGTATTTAGTTCATCTGTTAATTTTCTGTTGTCCGAGGAGCGTTCTTCAAGTTTTAACATAAATCAGCAACATTTACAACATAAAAACACTACTGTTATCTTTCTGGCGTCTCTGTGTGGGTACATTTATTAATTTAAAGCTTACAAACGGCCAAATTGCCGCTGCTAACTCAGCTAGCCTTCATGCTAGCCACGGCACCGTGATGTAACTTTTTCTTGTTCCGACCGTTTTTCCAACCAACAGTTCGATGATTAAACGACGAGTGTAATAAACTCTCACCGCCTCTTTCTAGCGCCATCTCCTCTCAGGGCGAAAAACTCTTTCTGTTCACGGACTTTAAACGGTTCGCGGACGATGCTCCGCTCTTTGTCTAAGTTCAACCAGAAAAGCTAACTGACACTTGTGAGTGACGTGAAGCTGGCATCCCGTTAGCCAATCACAACATTGCTACAGGGCACGAAGGCGGGACAATAGCAAAAGGAACGACAAGAAAGAAACATAAGAACAAATAAGCAATAACACAACAATTGACAATAATAATAAAAGAAAATTATGACCAAAACGATTGAAATATAATATAAAAAATGCAAGATAATAATAAAAAATAAAATACATGCAAAATTAATAAAGTTAAAAATGCAATTTACTAAAAACTATAGTAATATAAACAATGAAAATGTTAAATTAAAAGCAAAAATTAAGATCTACTAAATATAGGCAATAAAATATAGAATATTATAATATGAAGATAAAATAATGCAAAAATGAATAAAACTAAAAAACTCAAAATCTAAAAAACAACTAATTAAATCAATTAAAATCATTTAATTTAATAACAAAATAATAAAATGAATAGACTTTTTTTTTGGTTTAATATTGTAACAGGGGAGGAGCTGAAAGTAGCACAAACACCAAAAAATGTAGCAAAACCTAAAAATCAAGTGTACAGGTCACTGGTCAAAAAAACAAATGTATGGAATTAAAAATAATAATAAAAATAATATATTAAAATTAATGAATTAAAATGTCCAAAATAAGAACATGTACAAACATTTTATTTTATTTCATGTTAATTATTTTTCAGATAAACTCTTTTTAATGCTTGAACTCAGATTGTGATTAAAGCATGTCTACACTTGAAGTAACTTGCTGAATAATTATTAAATGTTTATTTAATATAATATGATTTTACTATACAAAAAAGGAAGAAAGCTTAGTTTTGTTTCTTCCAATTAATGAAACACCCGTGACTCCAAACCTGTTAAATTTCTGTAAAAAAGTTACCAGGACATATCTTTTGTTGAAATTAAAACATTTTATTTGCTTTCCTTTTACATTATTTTTTTCTTCAAGTACAAACTTTTTCAAGTTTGAGTGGCAGGTTTTTCTTCATGAGGCCATCCAGATGAGGAAAGGCAGTAAAACAGCCAGCAGGGCGAAGTACACACTCACAGTCTGCAGGTAAAGCAGCAGACACACCGCGAGCACCGCCGCTGCCTTGGCCACACGCCGACTCAGCAGCAGCTTTCTCATCGTCTTACAAAACTGAAGAAGAGAAGAAGAACAGTAACGATCTAAAACCATTCATTATAATGCTGCTAACATAAAATCCTCAGTCTGTTCAACGTGTGTTCAGAGTGTGAGGAAATAAATACACTGACATTTACAGACACATCAACTGTGTGATGCTGTCGTGTCGATATGGAGCAAAATCTCTGAGGAGTGTTTCCAGCAGTTTGTTGAATCTGTGCCGTGGAGAATAAAAGCAGCTCTGCAGGCACAAAGGTGTCCAAAGTTGTACCTAATAAAGTGGCTGGAGAGTGTATGTTTCTTCTAGAGTTCAAAATCAGTACTATAAATTTCCACTAGATGGCGTACTTACACTGTAATTTGGTTTTCACAGCTATACATTTGTAGGCAATCATATCTGACAGTGAAAATGATCCACATTTGAATACATGCTTTTAAATCTGTGCATCAACAAACTGATACATGTCACCACACAGCAGACTTTAATAGCAATGTTCACTTTCTGCTTTTTAGAGGGAAATTGGACAAGATATAAATGTAGCAACAGAGTTTTGAAAGTCACTTCTTTACACTTTAATGTCCACACTCCTCCCTTCAGTCCACTCAGTGCAAAACAAGCCTCTTGTTTACGGCGTTCTTTCACAATTACATGCTTTTAATCGTATGTTGCAATCAGGCGGCCTTCAGCAGCTCAGAACATTACTGCAGAAACAAAGGAGCATTCTCTGCTGTGGGGGGGGGGGGGGGGGGGGTTACCAGTGTTAATCTACAGCAGGACACAAATTCCTCACAGCTAAACGTTAGCTGAAGTGTAGGGAACAGGTGGTTTTATGTGTATACTCAGTACATCTGAATCTGAAAAATTCCAAGCTGTTTTCCTGGTGGGGTAGTTAAAGGGTTAACAGACTCATATTTTGACATAATTGTGTTGACGGTCATAAAACAAACAGTGTTGATGAAGTGAAATATTTAGGCATTAATTTAGATCCTTCACTTAGCTTTAAAAAACACATCAAAACGTACTCAAATACACTATAGCTACAAATAATAAAGTATTTAAATGCTATATTTGATATTTTCTCACAATAACTACTGCATCTCCTGCTGGTCTGAACAGGGTATATTACAGTATTTAAACCAATCGAATCCCTTTATAATCAAACTTTAAAAGTGCCAGATTGGAAACAGCAGTCACTATAATATTCAAAGTAAATATGACATTTTAAGAGAAATTCAGAAATTCCTCCACTAATAGTGAAGTAGTTGATGCAGGACAGCAATTTAACTGCAAAATAACACACGCATCAAACGTGGTCACCCAGAGGTTGAGGGTGGGTCACAAAATAAAAAAATAATCCAGTGCAAACACTGCACAAGGATTCTATGAGGAGGTTGCCGTCCTGTTTTTGCTCTAGTGTGACTGATCCATCAACGACATGTCAGTTGCATTCAGAGTTTATACATCAACCAGCAATTCAGCTGCGTTCAGCTGGCATTTCCATTCTTTATTCCCTGAGCACCATTTCAGCTGCTTTCACTGAGTTCAGTCACTGTCATAACTCTACAACTGAGAGTTCAGCTGCTTTTATCTTTAATCAACTATCAAAGATAAACTCGCTCACCAACTGACTTTTCTGCTGTTTTAAATCTCTCTGTGGTCACGTGATGGATTTTCATACCTTGATTGCAGGATTTGTGGAAGGCAATAATTGCTCTTTAATTAGGAAAAGAAAACATTTTCCATGCTGTAAGATCACCTGAAAAGTTTGGAAGCTCATGACTGTGCCGTATCGGCAGTACATGACGAAGTGTTCGCAGTTGTACCACAGCAGGCTGTAGGACACGTCTCCCTGCAGTTTCTCCGCCCTTCTGGCCACCTCCTCCCCCTTCAGCACTATATGGCTTAGTACCTGCACACACCAGAGAACAGACTGCATGTCCACGTATACTTGGGTAAGATACTGAACCCCGAGCTGTCCCTTCATGAGTGCCCACCAGTACATCTGCGTGACTGTGTGAATGTCAGATAAAAGTGCTCAGCCACAGGAAAAAGCGCTTGTATGACTAAGTGAATGAGACTTGTAGTAGCGTTCTGAGTGCTTATTTGCAGTAAAAAAAAAAAGTACTTGATTGTAGTAGAAAAGCATTTCGAATGCTCACTTGCAGTAAAAAAAAGTACTTGATTGTAGTAGAAAAGCATTTTGAATGCTCACCTGCAGAAAAAAAAGTACTTGGTTATAGTAGAAAAGCATTTTGAATGCTCACTTGCAGTAAAAAAAAAAAAAAAGCACTTGATTGTAGTAGAAAAGCACTATACAAGTACCAGAGCATGTACCACAACCCCACGCATACCTGCAGCGTTACCTCATCCATAATCCCTTCAGATTAACATTTATTTGGAAGGTTAAGTCCCTGTTTGGTGGCCAGAAACCTGTGAAAGCAGCACCATGCTCTCTCTTTTTCTCAGGTTAAACCTTTAAGTGATGTTACATCACAGGTAAGTATTATCAGGCTAAATAATCAGGCTATAAAAAACTAAATAGAATCATTAAAACCACGTCTCACATTAAACACAGCTTTTCATTAACAATGTGAAATATGATTTATTTTTAGCATTATTTTAATAGTTATCCCGGGGGTGGATTTATGTATGTTGAGTCCACAGTTTAGCATAAAAATCGTATAAAAAGAACTTAAATCTAACTTTATGGTAAAACAATACAGTAAAGTGTAGTTTGGTGTACTGCTATTTACCCTAAGGGTTTATAAATTATAGACTATGATGTATTGATTAAGTACATTAATCACTGGTGCACATGAATGGATATTAAATAACTTATCATGTTACATGTGTTCTGTCCGGCGTTCACCTTGTCCATAGGATTGATCCGTATGTCTGCTCCGTAGGCAAAGTCCTCGACTGAGTCCATTCTCACACTGCCACACTGAAGAAACAAGTTAGGCCTCATTTACAACTGTTGTCATCCAAAGTGTATGATATCAGAAAGAACTGAAGTTCTGCATTAATCCCAGGGTGCTGCATTATCAGGAATGAAAAGGGAGCCAAAAGAAAGGAAAAGGTTATTCTGTGCTGCCTATGTACCTTGGCCAGTACTCCCAGTAGGAGTCTGGTGTTGGTGACCATCTGTTTGATTTGATACTGGTCACTGGAGATGACGGGCATGATGTCTGGGATGAAATGAGCTACTCTGCGGAAAGGAAAGGAAAGGAAAGGAACAGAAAGGAAAGGAAACAGGACAAATGGATGGAATGTGTGATTAGAGCAGGAAGGTGAGACAAAAGGAATGAGAGAAAAACACTGGAATAAGCATCATTTTCACTTTTTTGAAACAGAGTTTAAACCTTTGAACTCCTTCACTGATGACTGAGAGCAGGAGCAGTCTGTCACACTCACCTGCCCCCACCCAGGTAAATCCCAAAGTGTATGAACAGAGTCCTGGGGACCTCCAGGAGGTCTCCTCTGCTGAATATCATGTCATATTTACTCTTAGCCCTCTCCGCTCTCTGACTGTCCGTCTCCACCTCCTTCTTTTTCTTCTCCGCTGGTGGCTCGAGTCCCGGGTTTGAGATGAAAAGCAGACTGAGAAGCGGCAGAGGAAACATGGTGAGGAGAGACCACGGGGAATGTGGGGACGTCCCGTCACAGTGGTTTTATTCTGCTGGTGGGTGGGGCAGAGAGGGGATTAGAAACTGCTGTAAACCTTTAAGACCTTTTTAGCACCACGCTTCAAAATCGAGTGAAAACAGTCTACGACCAGTACAAGCTGTGAATATGTTGTTGTTTATTAAAACTATATTTTTTCCAAACTCCCAGAATGGCCATTCTTCTCAGGACACACTGGTCACACATGTCAAATCAAACTGCAGTTGGAATTCATGTATATCAGATATGACCTCTTGGCCCTTAACATTTTTGTTAAAAAATGTTCATAATGAATGAATTCTTGAGTTGTGGCCACAAAAATTTCCCTTCTTTTTTTTTTTCTTTTTGATTTTTTGGCCACACGTTTGGTAAAACCAAATTCAATTTAATATCTCCTTGAATAGAAGAGAACGTGCCAGATTTGATGAAATGCCTTCAAGGCATTGAAGAAATACAGCATATCCACCAAAATATGATGCATGCTTTCTACATTCTTGACTTTAAGCTACATCTAACAACAAGAATCTTGTTTTAGAGTCTTAGATTTTATCTCTAAAATATTCTAGAATCATGTTATATTATATGTTGTTGACTTTTACCTGTGAAATTCCAGAGTCTTCAAACAACCTTGACTTTGATCGCCAGCTTCTCGATGAGTCCGCTGTCGGAAGCCATAAGATCATTTGTGAGCTTCAGTAATGCAGCTTCTGTTTCTTTACACACCAACCTAACATTGACATATACAAGCTGTAATGATGCATTGATTTACTTTGGACCCCTGAACATACACACTGTTCCAGCATTTCCCTGAGGAAATGTTCATGTGGTTGTAGTTTCCACAAGTCACCAGCAGAGGGAGGTAAAAAAATACCAATCCCCCAAAAGACTTCATTTAATGCTTTTAAGAGAAGCACTAAAAATAGTGCAAATATTATTGTTGTCTATTTGTCAGATTGCTGACATTTCCTAATATTTTGCTAGGAAATAGGTGCAGCAACTTATTGAAAAAATACAGTAGAAAAGGCAAAAACAGACTCTTATCAGTTCTCTCAAGCTTGAAAGTGAATATTTGGTGTGACCGCCTTTATTCCTCAGCACAGTCTAAACTCTCTGAGGCAGCTTTCTTGTCATATTGAAAGTTCCAAGTGTTGTGGAAAAATGGGCAAAAGCACTTACTCATAGGGCATTTTCAGGCCCTTTTATAGTTCAATTAAGCAGAAAAGTCCAAGGCGGACATATAAGGCTTAGGAGGTATAGGGTTAAGCCACTTAAGGCTGACCTATAGCACAGTTTGACAGGCATAAAATAGTATTTTTGCACCAACCCTGTGATTCCCAAAGAGCTGTTAGCTGAAAACTTGGCATCTCTCAGTATGGTGTGCAGTGCATCCTCAAAAAAACCTGAGGAAACTGGACAAGTGGACGACAAAAGAAGTGGCAGGCCTGAAAAAACAAAACAAAAATCACTATCAACAGCAGATGAACAGTACCTGAACACCATGTCCTTAAAAAAAATAGGAAAACTTCAGCAAAGCCCTGACACGGGACCGGAGAGATGCATCTGGGCCTTCAGCTCATCCAGCTGCTGCTCAGCAAAGCCTCATCAGAAATGGTCTCAGTGGCAGGGCGGCTGTCAGGAAGCTGTTCTTAAGGAAGGGAAACTGGGAGGAAAGGCTGAGTTGTGCCACATTACACAAGAACTGGATGGAAATCATTGGCTCAGGTCCAATGGAGTGATGAATCCAAATTCTTGGTCCAACTCATCATCAATATGCATGGAGGAGGTCAGGAGAGAGGTACAACAGTGGGTGTCTACATCCATCTGTAAAACACGGTGGAGACTCTGCTACTGGCTGCATTTCAGCCAGTGATGCTGATAAACTTCTCAAAACTGATGGAATTATTAATGCACCATCTGGAAGGCATTGGATGAGAAACAGCTTCATTTTTCAGCTTGACAAAGATCCCAAACACGCTGTCAATGAGGTAAAAAGAGCTTTCAGTGTCCTTCAAGAAGCCTGGAGAACTATTCCTGAAGACTACTTAAACAAAAAAGCTTCCTCTGAAAATGATCAGGTACAAGGACTGAACTGAAAATGAGTCCAAAAAAAAACTTTGAGAGACATTCAGAAAGCTGCAGGACTTTTGCTCAAGACCACTTTAAACAATTACGAGAAAGACTGACTGCTGGGAAGCAAAATATAAAGAAATTTGATTGGTAAATATTTTCCCAACATTTATGAGATTTAAATTTTTAACTTTTTTTTGTCAAAGGTGATTAACAAAGAAGTTGTTTATGGACTCAAACAAGAGTAGAATAAATACTACTAATAATTTTTTAAGACAATGTGATAAATAATACAACATGTCCGCTCTGCTTGAGTTTCCTTTATTTACATAAAAAACACGGCACATCGTTCCAAAGTTGTAAAAAATAAATTCTGTACAAAAGTTTGACTGTTAGAAAACAATCAAGTCATGTAGGATATCTACAGGCATTTACACATGAGCTTCACCAGGTTACAGGAGTAAAAGGAACGTTCAGATGGAGGGAAATGAAACCGCTGACTTTAGTGTTTCGTGTCTTTTAATACGGTCGAGATGGAAAGCAGAGTCAGACTTTCAGTGTCTCCACTTTCAAGCTTTTTAAAAAAAACCACTCAACCCTTTAAAACCAGATGTATGGCCTCAATAAAAAATAAATAAAATCCTTACAATCATCTTTGGTTTTTTTTTTTTTTTTTTTTATCAGCATGGCCCTTCAAATTTGGCCCGTGAATTTTGAGCCTGTTGCTAACTCAGTAAACTCGCTGCTAAGTACCCATTTTATTCTTCTTTTTTAAGCAAACAAACTGAAAATACAGAAAAATAAACACTTTCTGTGCAGCAGAAGGAAAGCGACCAGGTGGTGAAGTAAAATTTTTTTTAAAAAGTTACAAGGTTTGCAGAAGACTGCGTCCACGCTAACGGTCTTATGACACGGCGGCTCAGCGCGCTCTGCACCGGCGGCGAGGCTCGAACGCTGATGGCTTCTAGCTGGCCATCCACAGGGTGAAGGGGACGAGGAAGGCCGGCAGGGCGGTGCCGACGGATATTCCCATATATGCCATGGACAGGAGCCCCAGGAGCGCAGTCAGAAGGACGTTTCGCTGATCTCGGATCAGGGACTTCAGCCGCTCACAGAACTGGGGAGAGAGTAGGAAAGCAGGGACACAATCAGAATCCTATTAAAGGAGCAGCTGAAGAGCTTTAAACGTAAACTCAGGACTGGCATTCGTCAGCGAACAAAGAGAAAAACCCTGAATCCAATAATCAACGTCCTGTAACCATGGCAGCCCCCCCAAAAACAAGGTGTGAGAGAGGCAGGTTAGTCTGTGCTGCTGTGATTTGTTTAATAAAGAGATTTTTTTTAAACTAGTTAGATGCAGAATAACTTCAAATAATTCTCCACAAAAAAACCCCAAAAAATCCACAAACTCAGATTAAAGAACTTTTTATTTTCAATACAAATGAAGCAGAATCCCAACCTTACAACTCTCTCTAAGCCGACTTCTGTAGCAGGATGAAGTTCATAATTGACCTGATGTTTATTTTACTGAGGTGCCCTCAGAGGTCCCTGTAAGAGCTTCTGTTGGCCCCTAGCACCCCCACCCCCCCCAAATGAATCTGTAAGCAGCAGACTCCGAGGCTGCAGACGGGTCAGATGTTTAGGTTGGAGATTACAGGAAGTGAAACTCGATCAGGGTAAAGTTTCTCTGCTGCAGGAGAGAACCCACGGTCTGTTCTTCATTCCTGCTGCTTTTAGCTTGAAATTTCATTATATGGTAGGATAATACTGGATATGCCAGCAATCTGCAACCAAATGTGTACACTGCAAATGGTTAGCGAGTGGTTGGTGGAGTGACATTAGTTGTTGTATTCGGTGCTGCACTGAAAGCCTTGCTGTTGCTTTGGCCCCTAACAGACGGCTGCGGTCACCTGTGGTTTGTGTGGAAGATGCAGAGCTGTCTGTGAATTCCTCTGAGTGGTAGCAACACTGTGACGGAGATCACTGAGCTTCAAGGTTGCCCCTTTTAAAATGTGCTGGTTGGCGCAGTGATGCACAACTTTCGCTCTGAAGGCGGATGTTCTCCGATTCTGGTTTGCGTGGCACTTTTTCAGGATTCGCTGCAGCTCAGAGGGCAAAGGGCGAATGTTTGCAGGCATGTCAGCGTCTTTTCACGCACCGCGGTAAAATGCCAGTGACCAAAGCAGTCGCAGGGTTTTTGGTGCTGCACGCTCTTTGTGCCAGATTTCACCAGGCGACAGCCAGCAACCACTCGCCAACCGGCTGGGAATGCACATTTTTCCCTGGTGACTGGAGGTTGCTGGCTGGTCTTCTAGCCCCGACTGAGGCCTTAATTAAACATGAACAAATGAAACCACAAGAAAAATACCGAGTCATCCTCTCTAGGAAGTAAACCATTAAAAGCATTGACAATGATGATTCAAAACTGCTTTAATTCTCAAATAAAGTGATAATGCTGATGGTTAAACCACTGAATATATTACTTACCTATTAAACTACTTTGATTAAATGTTTGTTTGCATTCAAATTCAAATGTAACAGAGGTTTTGGAAGAATCTGATTTTTTTTCCCAGTCGTACTCAGAATTCGGATGTTCACAGAAATTCCAGCACTGTGTGAAAATGGTAAAACATGCTCGTGTGTGGCGGGTATCATGCTAATCATCTCTGGTTTATAATCAGCACAGAGCGTGCAGCAAAGCTGAGGCTGATGGGAGAATCTTTAGTTTTGCAGATATTTGGACAAAACTCAAAATCCTGGACAGCTTCAAACCTGCTGATGGCGCCAATCTGAACTCAGCCAACCTCAATCGGCTGCCTCTGCGGTGCCCAACCATAATCTGAATTAACCACAGACGAGCTGGTTTTATGTGCAGGAGCCTCTGCTGCTGCATCATCATCATCATCATCATCAGAGCGTACCAACCCAGAGTCAGCTGCTGCCTTTTGGTTTCTGGCAGGCGACTCTGGTCTGAATGCAGCTCTTGTTCTCAGGACTTTTCCAAGGAGTGACCCAGATTTTCCTTTTCTGCTCAGGAGCAGCCTCACATGCGCCTTTTAAACAGAGGTGGAGGGCTCTAAACTTTGTTTTTATGTCTGAATATTAAGACTTAAACCTCACAAATAAATCTGTACAGTTAATTCTCTTTGCTGCACTAAGAAAACGGACGTTTTCTGGTTTCCACAGTTCATCTTTTTTCTTTAGCATGCCAACTTTAAATGTGTTTTTATCCATGATTGTTGCCATTGTGGTTTCTTTCCACTCCTCTATCGTACGCTGTCCATAACTTTTAAAGATCCGCAGACAGAAAATACAAAGAGAAACTTCCACAGCAGCCGGTAAACACATGCAGCCAAACCAGCACATGGCAGAACACAGTGAGTCGTTTCACTAAAGCCTTCAGTCTTTTATAAGCAGCCGCAGTCGTGCTTAAAATCTTAGCAGAACTGTAGCAATAACAATAACTCTGATTATGAACTCAAGCTGCTTTGTTTTATTTGGGCTGTTTTAGGTTCTTATTATGTAACGCGAGTGATGAAAATCATCTCAAGCTGCAATATTAGTTATATAAGCACTTTAATTAATCAATAATGATATCATGTCTGTGACTGCATAAATAAACATATAGTATTGTGGGTATTTTAAAAAGATTTTGATTCAAAAACTGTTACTTAGGTAGGATTATGACCTTTTAAGTAAAGGGTCAAAATCAGGGATGCGGTTGGAGGGCCAGAACCAGCCCAGCAAAGGGTCCAATCGTAGCCAGCGGATGGCTCTGAAAACATGTAAAAACTGAAGAGGAGGAGGGACTTTCCATTAATGGATCATGTCATTAGAGTCTGAACTGTGAATTTCAGCTGAGCCAGAGGTCTGAATCAGTCCCTTTTACAGCCTCCTTCCTAACGAAGGCATCACCCGTGGCCTGCCACACCAAACTAACTGATCAGCCTTAAATAACAGAAACTTAAACACAGTGTTCTCATTTCTTGTGCACAAAACATTTAAACACTCAAAATCTAATGACTGCTATGAATGATCAGTAGGAAACAGGGACAGCCTGCAGAAATGGCAGTTTATAGCTTTTTAAACCCCACATGTAAGAATCAAAAACCGGAAGAATGAATAATGCTTTGGTTTACAGCAAAACAAACTATTCCTGTTTATTATGGGGAAGAAAAAAAAGCTTTAAGAGCATCACTGTGAAGAGTACAAATCACCGCGGAGCATCGGAGGAATTTAACCTCCTTAAAGTCAGCGCAGCCTATAAATGCTCCCGTCGCGCGTAAAAAGCCCCCTCCCCCGGTCGGTGCCAGTCTCACCTCGTCGGTCTGCAGGCTCTGCGCGGTCCCGTAGCGGCAGTAAGTGACGAAGTGCTCGCAGTTGTTCCACAGCAGGCTGTAGGAGACGGTGCCCACCAGCCGCTCCGCCCGCCGCGCCACCTCCTCCCCGGCCAGTGGGGTCCGGCGCACCGATTTGTCCATGGCGTTCAACAGGATCGCGGCTCCGTACGCGAAGTCCTCCACCGAGTCCACCCGGATGCTGGCGCGCTTGGACAGAACCCCGAGCAGCAGCCGGGTGTTGGTCACCATCTCCTGGATCTGGCGGCTGTCGTCAGTCAGCACCGGCAGGATGTCCGGGATGAGATGCGCCACCCGGTCGTCGCCCAGGTAGATGCCGAAGTGGATGAAGAGAGTCCGGGGAACCTCCAGCAGGTCGCCCCGCTGGAACTTGTGCGAGGCTGCGGCGGGCTGCGGGAGAGAGTCCTCCCGTTCACAGCGCTTGGTGAGCGGCGGCTCCGCGCGCTCTGCGCCCAGAGGAGGCAGCAGACTGGACAACTTGAGGTGCGCGAGGAGAAAGAGCTTCTCCAGGATGAAGGTGAGCGTGTCCAGCATGGTGAGGCAAAACAATCTGTCCTTCCTCCTTCTCCGATCTGCTTCTAAGTGTTGTCCTCTCTCCTCACCGAGGAGTTTTCCTCCTACAGGGAAATCTGGAGGGGAGGGGTCGTGACGTCATGACCGCAAAGAGAGGCTTTAAGTGAGGAGAGAGAGAGAGAGAGAGAGAGAGACTCAGAGCGGCTAAGTGTGTGAATCAGGTACGAGGCGACAGCAGAAAAACAAAACTCTCGGTGACCTTTCAGACGTCCCACAGGCTGCTCCCCTCCACTGAGCCCGGGCCTTTTCCAGCAACCACAAACCCTCCACCTCCACACCAGCCAAATGCAGAGCTCACAACTTCCAGCACAGCAAATGTCTCACACGTTCATCACCACCTTGTTGGGAACTCTACTGAGGTCTCAGCCACACACCAAATGGCCACACAGACACACACACACACACACACACACACAGCTCTCTAGACATATTGCCAGCCCACTCTACCTTTCTGTGTGTGTGTGTGTGTGTGTGTGTGTGTGTGTGAGAGTGAGAGAGAGAGAGAGCTGCAGGCTGATCCTGTTTGTTAAACTAAGGTTTAAATCACTGAGATTCTCCACCCTTGGTTTTAGAACTGAAGAAGCTGTCGAGGTGTTCAGAGACCTGAACACGACCTGGATGAAGAACCTACACACACAAACTAAGCATGCACATTACTCTGCAGCAGCTTCCTATCAGTTTAAACTCCTTGTTTACTTCTGAACTTGCACCAAAAAAAGTGGCTATTAATCCACCCTTAACCCTTTATGGGCTTTTAAAACAAAGTATCACTTCTGGAGCTGAAAAATGCCAAATAGGGCCATAAAGTGCAGTTCCTCTAACAGCCACTTGAGGCTGGTGATCCCCACAGACTCCCATGTTAGAGCTCAAACCTGTCTTTGTAGCAGACCGGAAGCATGTTTATTTCTGCCGTCATTTTCTCCTTCTTAGCAATTGTTTGCATTATTAGGGGTGTGGCCTTTTTGACTGACAGGTGGATGGCGACACAGGTGGCTCTGGACCGCGTTCCTGCTGTTGGAGCATTTTACAGCATTGTTCAGTGACCATCCAAGAAGTCTGTGCTCCAGTTTTGGTGATCAAAATTCTAGTAATGTGTTAATCAGTCACTTAGAACTGAAATGCTGAGTCTGCAATTGTTTATACTTTGCCTACAGGTCACCACGACCACGGTGACCAGATCCCAACAAACTAAACGTGTTTGAGTGAGACAAAGTGGAACACGTCAGCAATGCTGAGAGGCAGGCTGAAATGTTCACAGTTAACTTAAAGTGTTTAATGGATATTTCCAACTCTCTTGGAACTCTTTTTTTTTTTTTTTTTTTAAATTAACCCTGTAAAGCGCAAATCATGAAATAATTGCCACAATTTTTGTTTATTCAACCAACAAATTTAAAAAAAGGAAATTATATGGGTTTTTATTTGTAACATTTTTGCTACATTGGCATTTTTATGCAATTTATTGCTCACAGTAGCACCGCATGCGTCTTCAGGGGAAAAAAAAAAAACTGACTATAACTCTAGCATAAAAAAACCACCAAAACAAATAAAAACAATTTCTGAGAATATACTGCCGCTTGATGTTCTTTGCTTCAGTTTCCATCATATTCAACAAAATCTGCAAAGGTTGTGTTTTTTGTGATGTTACCTGATGAGTGAGCCCTCCTTTCGCATGATGCACTGGGATAAAAGTCAGCCTTTAGAAAAGTGCACGCTCTGCAGAACCAGACAAAATGTGAGAGATTGTCTCCAGATGTGGAACACGGAGACAAGGAAGCTGGTAACCCTAACCACCACGTAGTCACTGTCAGGCTATGTGCTGTTGGCTTTGTGGAGGGTTGCCGTAAGTGATTCTCCATATACCAGGCATTAGTTGAATTCCCACAATCCCTTTCTTCTCCTTGCATGGCCACACAGCTACCAAATTGGATACGAACGCCAATTCATCTCAGGGCAGCTTTTACCAGCTGAGAAGCATCACTGAATTAGAGCCAGTATTAATCTATGAGACCTAATAACAGTCAGCACCTCTCAGCTGGACTGCTGTGACTCCCTGTACATCTGGAGACGGTTCATAACGCTGCTGCCAGACATCCAACTGTTGCAAAGAAAAGACAAACTATAACAAAGCAGAACAAATAAATAGAAAAATCTGCAAATAGAAACATTATAACAGAGGACTTAATTAAATGAAATGTTGACAGTGTACTGGAAACAGCATATAAAGTATATGAAGTATAAATTAGCCTGTCAAGAGCACCGATAGGTGTAAATAATTTAAATCTTTTACCACAAGTGACAAGTCTGCAGCAAGCTATTTGTGATTATTTGGTGCTTTAACTTTGCATTTATTATAGAAATAGAATAAATAAAAATGTCTCGCTTTTTATTACTTTTAGCAGCAAACTGTAACAATTCCAGAGTTTTTCCTGGCTCACAATAGGTTTTCCGGGAGTGATTACACACCTAAGCATGGCTGGCTGTCACGGCCACAGGGAGACACTGCAGATGGGAAAAAAAAAGGAAACATGTGGCATGTGTTTGCAACCACTGCCTAGACACAGTATGAGAGAAAGCCAGGTCACCTTTAGTTATTAGAGGAGGGGACACCTCAATGACCTGGAGTCAGATTATGGAGCTTATATATCTGTGATAGACTGATGGTAGTTTTGCATTTCACAGAGAGCTAGTTCAGTTGAGCCAAATCAGCTTTTGTCTAGCTGCTGAATTCTGAAGCATTCAGAATTGAGAAGGAATTTGTCAAACTTTTAAACAGGTGATAAACGCACGGAAAGCTTCTACATCCTTAGTTGATAAAAAATTGCTTTAACTTAGCGACAGCCTTCACAACACTGCCGATGTGTTTGTTTAATGTCCTGAATTATTCACAAAAGTGGCTGCCAAAAAAACGTTTTTTTTGCTGCTCTGTTCTCACGTGAACGCGGACGTCACACGAGTTTAAAGTTAAAGACTACGTCACGTCCACTCTGACTGAATCGGTCTTTGTGGTGCATGTGTGAAAACAGCTTTAATTATATAAGCAACAGTTAGTCAGGAGGATGGAAGCTGTTTTTCATTCACCTCTCATTTCTGTTATTCATTTTTCTGCCTTTCTTCCTTCTCTAAAGAGAAGAAGAGGATTTTGGAGGGATTAAGGGTAGATTATGGAAACACACACTGAGCCTCTGCCCCCCCCACTGAGGCAGCCTAACTGGTGCTGAAAGAGTGTGGAGGGATGAGATTTGCCTGTTGAATGAGTGTTGATGCGATCCCTGCTGAGACGCTGCTAAAAGGTGAATGGAGATGAGTGACAGGCTCCTCAGTGGGTGTGTGGTGTACCTGTGAATGTATTCACATGGGGACCGATAACTATCTCAGCCCTTGTGAGGACATTTTGTCTGGGTCAAGTTATTCATTCATTCCCACTTTTGTGACTTGATATATTATTTATTTTTACTCTGTGAACGATTTGAGTCATTCTGTAGCTGTTTTGTGTCTTTGTGGTAGTTTTTTGCTCTTTGTGTTTTCGCGGTCGTTTACAGTTAATTAGCATCTGTGATATTTGTCATTGTTCCTGCCTCTTTTTGGTCGTTGTGAGTGTGATAGTTGTTTTGCACTTCTATGTAGACATTTGCTTCTTTCAGGGAGCTTTATGTGACCTTGCCAAACCATTGTTTTTAATGATACCCTCAACCATGAAAGTGAACCACACTTTTGGTCTCACAGTTGTACAACAACTGCGAAACCAGCTTGTATACTGTATACCTCAGTATTAGTGTAAAGAGTTGACTTGGACGTGTAATATGCAGGCTATCTGTAAATGTTAGCATTATATTTTTGATTTGTTCCATCACATGATTTCCTGATGGCTCAATGTTATACAGAAGTTAGCATCAGGGGTCATTCTATATTTTATGGGATGGGTGGCAACCCTATGTTAGCATGTGATCTGGCAGGCTACCAAGTTAGCATTTCCAATCAAATGTGATTTTGCCAGTACAAACATTTGCAATTTGTTTGTATTAGCATGTATACTAGTGTTGGCTAACATTAGCCAGCTTAGCAGTTTAGAGTCTGTGTTGTGCTGGGAGCCAGTCATTTGGTGACATTAGTAGATTTTATTTCTAAGCTACTGTTAGCTAGTGTTGCTAACTATTGAAAAGTATTGGGCACTGAGACGCATAAACATCACATTGTTTGGATTTTCATTTTGCATTTTGCTCCAAGTCCCCCACAGTCTAGTAAGGTCAGTAAAAAAGATTTTAATACATTGGAAAAAATTATGTAAGTGTTCCTGTGTCTCCTTATGTGTTATTTAATGAATTCATTTAGCTAATTATGCTGCATCCTGTGTTCTCTTTATTGTTGCTTTTATCTTTTGTGAGTGTTTTTTGAAATAAGGCCATTGGTTTATGTCAGTTTGCAGTTATTCTGTGCCTGTGGACATTTTTTAATGTGTTATTTTCTGTTCTGTTTTTGGTTCATTATTTTGTTTGTCATTTTATGGTTTCTGCAGTTGCATGCATCTTCGTAATTTGTTTTTGTCAGCATGGAGTTCTTTTAGATTATTTTCTATTTATTTATTTGTCATTTTTCTGCACCGGTCTGTATTATCTTGAAGCAGTCTACTCGAGGTCCACTTACCTTTTATTGCCTGATAGTCTCGGCCCGAGCAGGGCCTACTGGGAATTTGCCTGTCCTGTCCTCTCTGTAGCTGTGAGCTGTGTGCATTGACTGTTTACTCCTGCTTTGTGGAGAGGAGGGGATTTGTTTCAGAATTTAGCCATTTTAACTTGCTACTCTGACCAACTTTTAAGTTTTGCTATGTTCTTTCTTTGCTTGATGGTAACAGTTTAATTATTAATAAAAACCTTTATTTTGTTGCCAGTTTTTCCTCCTTTTTTCCCAACCTAGTTGGTTTTTGTTACTTCCACCACATCCTATGGACATTTAAAGAAACGTAACAATAGGCCTGTGGAGTAATTCCAGTAATATGAATAAGTAATGAGATACTGTGAAATAACCTAAAATAGGAAAGACAGTTACTGGAGGAAATACAAAGCACCAATCAACCTGATAGACAGATAAAATCTGGTCCCCAGCTATAAATCCAAACCTCTCTTCTGCTGATCATGTCACCAAGGGTCCTCACAACAAAACAAATACATGCATTTGTTTTTGTGTGTGTCCCTCAGCATGGTGTTAATGCTGTCCAGCTGCTTTGGGGAGAAGATATGGGATAAACACAGCAGCACATTTCAGACAAAACCTACATTAGCATCTTATTACAGGTGGAAGTCCTCACACTGGGAAATCCCGAAAACATGACCAGAAAGAGCACCAGAACTTTTACAGCTGCCTCCATATCTGTAAAAGGAGATATTTTGTATTAAATCCAATATTTAGAAACACATTTTAAATGTAAAACATACCTTGTTTACACTTGTGGGCCCACAAGTCAGCTTAATGGCGTGGTTCTCGAGCTTTGTCTTAACATTTCTGACAGTAGAAATTTAAAGTTGTCCTCTGTTTTCCTGTCTTTATTTTCACATCCACAGTCAGTCCTAAAAAGGCACCTAATAAATTAATGAGTCTTTACAAGTAGCAAGAATTTTTCTATTATTATTATTGTTATTAAGTAACCTAGCTGAAGATACTTGGAGAAAATAAGAACTTATAAAGAATATAATAGAGTAATAGTCAAGAATTATGAGGGCACATTTTTTTACGAGTTATTTGGCAAAAAGGTATGGTCAGTTGCTCCTGGAAATAATTTTGCTTAAATATTACCATTAATTGTGTCAATAAAAACATTTGACAGGTTGTTGAGTATTGCAGGGATTCTGGAAACTTAATGACACCAGTGACAAAGACCAAAAGTAAAATGGATGCATGAAAAACTGGGTTAACATCAAGTCTAAGCCCAGCGTCAAAGGTTTTTGAAGGAAGTTTTACTTTTGATGTTTTACTTATGAGATAAAGAGTAAAAATGTGCTAACATTTGAAAAAGGCTAATTCTAACGTGTCTTTGCTGCAGGGAAGACCCAGATTTTTGCATACTAATCTAATGATGCTGCGATCCTTTTGTGGAGTTTGGGAGTCAGAGAAATAAGGTGAGAAAAGTGGGGAAAAAAAGAAGCCCAATAGGCACAAAGAGGGAAGAAAAATGACCGATGGGGACTAATTCATCTCCTTTTATCAACCCTGACAGCACAACAGAGAGACTTTTACCCTCCTGAAACAATACCACTAGTTAGAGTGCAGCAGGACATACCATTAATTATAAAAAAGTGAAAGCTATCCAGCTATAATGCCACTACGCTTTATAAATTAATGGTCATTCATATTTAAATATATAGTTGATGTTTTACTAGTTCAAACTTATAAATAAGGGAAACTTGGAAGTAAACTTGCATATGTGAGAAACACTTATATAAACAGTCTAAAAACAGCAAGCCAATTATACTAAACTAAAGCTAATACTTAGCTAACCATTTAAAATGATCAAGCCACAAAGCCAATTCACAGTGAGAACTGTAAATAGAGGCCACTTGATTTTTATAGTTCCATATTTAAAGTGCACTTCATGTAAAAATATAAAGCCTGAGCTGTGCTAAAAGTATCACAAATTTTACTCCCAGGACAAAAAATGCTTGGCAAAGATTTGCTAACCTAGTTTTCTACTTCAATATAAACTTCCCTTTATTACTCCTTCTTTATCACATATAATTTACAGTATAAATTACCCAGCACTGCACCTTACTGTTGTGCTGGGCTGAGAATTTCCCCTGCCAGCTACCGGTACAGATCGCTAAAATCACAGTTCGCTAGCAGCGCGGCCATTAGCGCTAGCAAGAAATTGCCTGACGTTTACAGAGGTTTCATATTCACTGTCTGATGACTTGAACCCAAGCAGGCATTATACTCGCTGCAGACACAGAAAGTATAATCAAGCACCAACCAAGCTGTTTTTATTAACTAACTTATTAATTAACTTATTAACTGTAGTTTTTAGTGCATAAATATAACCAGAGACAAGGGTGTATAATTAGGTTGGGTGAGTAGGGAGACGCACCC
The DNA here is from genome assembly GCF_007364275.1 of Archocentrus centrarchus. Taxonomy (NCBI): domain Eukaryota; kingdom Metazoa; phylum Chordata; class Actinopteri; order Cichliformes; family Cichlidae; genus Archocentrus; species Archocentrus centrarchus. Next base: position 5,795,819 of record NC_044363.1, on the reverse strand, counting down.
CACCCCCACTGGAACTCAAATCAGTCCATGTCGTAACCAATGTTAAAGCCAAACCTATGCCTTTGACCAGAGAGCGTTAATTAGTATAAATGAGGGGAAAAGCAAACTAAATGCAAAACACAAAGGTCCCAACAGGATCTGAAACAGGTTCTCCTGGCTGTTACCTCTGAAAACTATTCCACTACCACTCCTACAACCACCTCTTTTAGACTGCATGTATGGTAAACATGCCTGTTATAGCTCGGTGGCCACTAAGGACTCTTTGCACATAACTAGGAGACACAGGAGGCACCTGAAAAAGCTGCATTATACAAAACATCAGGGTGATGCAAAAAAACTACACACAAATAACTAGTTTTTGCAGCACTATCTACAAAAACGGCTTTTAATCTCCAGCAGCTACCCAGTAGTCTGGTGAGCATTTTAAAGCAAAGATTTGTGGGCCTCACTTTGTCAGAGAAACCTCTCCCATCCTCCCACAGAGAGCTGGAGGCAGTGAATGTGTTGTCATACCTCGCTGTGCATCAGTCTGAGCAGGACAAAAGTGATGACGCTGTGACAAACGATTGAGCTGCTGCTTTCACACTGATTAATGCACACGCACACTTGTTCCCATGCTGTCTGCATGTTCTGAATGTTAATCACAATCCTTCATCCTCTATTTGTCACTCTGATGTTCAGCCTACACTGTAGAACAGGAAAAGATTAGAAAAACCCTCCAAAAACCAACAAAGCTGTTCTCTGATGTTCCTCAGGGTTTCATTTCTGGACCACTCAGATTTATTTTCTAGATTTAAACATTTCTGTATTTTATAGTTTGTTTTTTTTAAGTAAATAATAAAGTTTATTTAAATCTAGTGTTCCCTTAATCTTTATTTACAGTTTTCTTTACATATTTAGTCCATAAAATGAGCTGTAAGTTTGAAAGGTTTTGTTTCACTACATTTATTTGTACAGAAGAAATCAGTTGTGCTTTAACACAATGTAAAACCCATGTTGGTCATAATGTTCCAAAAAACAAACAGAAAATTTTATAAAAGCAACTTCATTTTTAACTTTCATAATAACTAGGAGTAAAAGCCAGTATAACTTTTTTCACTGAAACTGATTTATTTGTTCATGAACTTTTGTCACTTTTAAAATAACTGATTTATTAAAGTCTGAGGCTGAAAAAAAAAAAAATCGTAATGCTCTTTATTTTGAGTATCTAACTGCATTTTCACAGCGTGCTCCGTGTGGGAAACGATTCTGCTGTTGTGTTGGTGCTTTATCGGCGCCTTTCTTCACTGGTTGCACTCCCTGCAGAGTGGCTTGGTTTTATCTCCATTCATCTCCACAGCAGCGTAGTGGAGGCTCACAAACATACCTAACAAAAATGAAGCTTCACTTATCTTTGACTCTAGAAATTAATTCCCTTTGTTTAACTTGGACACAGTAAAATGACTGTCCTAGAATCTACTTTTAAAACAAACCACTGTTTTTGGGAACAAAAGGAGCAAATGTTGTTGCTGTCGACACGTTTCGCCCCCACGGCTTCCTGTCACAAAGACAAGCTTGTTAACAAAACAGGCACACACAAACAGCGCAACAAGATTCAAGCAGAAGATTTGGTAATAAAAAATATCTTTAATATCTTTAGTGTCTATATAAAAAAAAAAAAAAAAAAATCACTTTCTATACAGAATGCTTAAAACAGCCAAAGAATCAAAATCATATTAAAAAAACAAACAAACAAACAGTGAAGAAGCTTCATTTTTACTCTATTTCACATCATTAATTACAAGAGTTTTATCATTACACAAAGTACTGATGACTTTCAAGTTTGAAGAATTTTTTTTTTAATTAATAAAAAGCAACGGTAAGCCCTGTAAGAAAATTAATGAAAAAGATAAGTGATTCCCATTTTAATGAAATGTATGTTGTTGTACATGAGCACACATGGTTCCTCAGTAAGGCTTCATTTTATCAGTTTGATTAAAGTGCATCCATTATGAATAAGGTATTCAGGGTAATTTGTACCAGTAAGTGAGAATCAGAGAAAAATCAGTGGTACGAGGCAGTGGTTCAAATATAACAACACTGAGAAATTCAGTGGGGCAAAAAAAAAAGAAAAAGAAAAAAAAACTACAATCGGAGTTCATGTTAAAGGGCTATTGCATAAAAACATCAAATCACAAAGTGCACCCACTAACTTAAACTGGCTTTGTTTGTGAGCTGAAGAAACCGGGGCCTGCTTTGTTTCTTGTGGTTGATTTAAATCCACTGAAACGAAGACAAAATGTCTTCAATTATTAGATGTTTGCATTTCCACCTGACTAGCAGCACTTTGATCTAAACTAAAACTACTGGATTGGCTTAATATGAAATTTGGCACAGAAGAAAAAAAAAAGATTTTCCTTCCAGCCTAACAATTATTGATTTATCTATTTTTTTGGTTGGTCAAACTGGGAAAGCAGGTATTCCTCGAGGCGCAAGTCTCAGGTGTTTGCCTGAGACTTGTACATTTTGTACATTTGTACATTTTATTATCAACATCTTCTGGACGAATTACCATTTTTCACATTTCTTACATGTGTAATACATCAGTGATATTTATATTTTTTATTTTAGATATCCAATTTATTTTATGTAAGTGCCCAGCTCATGTTAACACATATTTATGTTCTTAAGTGGTACAGTCAAGTCCTGGCCTTTATATTAAAGTTGATTTTTGCCTCTTGCCCCATGACAGCTGGGATAGGCTCCAGGATGATTTTTAACCCAAATATGTTGTTTTTCTCCTTACATTGCTTTTACCTTCCCTACATATACAATATATCTAAAGGAAATTTAGCACAAAAAGGTTTGGGGAAGATTTTTCCAAGATTCCAAACATCTCACCAGCGAGTGAGATGTTTAAGTGATATGAAAATGGGCAGCCTAAGATACAAGATCAGCTCCAAGAGTTTGAATGAATTAGCTGGCCTTATCCACTGAAGCCAGCATTTTACTACTGTATGTGGTAGCCTGCAATTCAGATATTTACTAATGTTAGCTAAAAGCTGCCTGAAAATATAAAGCTCGAAGGTAGATTTCCTGAACATGAAACAGAGCTTCCATGAAACAAATGACCTGCTGCATTTGACTTGGTGGTCAAATTCACTTTTGCCCAAAAGGGCAGCATTCCTAGTATTCAGTGCCATTTAGGGTTGTAACATTATATTTAAAAAAATGCTAAATTTTCCATAATTGTATAATTTCATCTGGAAGAGAGCTTGTTAAACTACTAGAAAAATATAGGATAATTTAATTGGTATTTATGAATTTTTTTAGAATATAAAATATTATACATAAAAACATATTATGAAAAAAAATTATGCCACTGCACTTTATTTTGAATTTCTTATTATTAACATTATCTAAGCACAATTTTAATAGTCCTCTTTGTCTTTTACATGGACTCGCTCACTGCCTGAAAGTTTTTGGGATTTAAATACAAAACAATGAAAGAATGTATATTATTTGAATCCACTGAAAATACATCTAAACTATTAAAAAAAAAAAAAAAAAAAGTTTTATAGAGTAAATTTCCATGTTATATATTTTGAATAAATTAAAAATACACACAAAAATGTGTATATCATGTCAGTGACCAACCTGCCTGCTGGGGTATCCAGCAAAGTAGAAACAGGGAGGACAATAGGGTTGGTTGCTTTATGCTCAAGTCAGGATCAGAATTACAAAAATTATCAAGCCATTCTGAAACAAGTTTGACTGAAAAGTGATATTTATGACATATTATAAGTCAGGTTACAAAAGGGCCAGTGAGGGGACCTATTCAGATTTCCATGAAAGTAACAGAAGGAACGGGCAATTCAAAGACACTTTATTTCAAAGGCTTGAAGCATTAAAAATGCGTTAATAGCAAAACTAAAATTTGGTATAAGGCTATACAACAATAATGAAAAAATTATATTGGTAAAAGAACTTGAACAAGCATGATTGGGGATATGGCATTTTGGCTACGTGCGCTAAAAAAAATAAATAATAAATAATTTTGGATACATATAATTGTTTTCTATGGTAGAGGGGGTTAATAGTATAAGCCCCGGTTTACACCAGAGCGTTTCCTTGGAAACTATGTTGTTTTGCCATTTTTGTTTTCGGAAAGTAGCGTGCTCATACTGAAACACTTCAGAAACAATCTCTGTTTACACAAAGATACAAGACGCTGAATACGCTGTATTTCCTATTGCCAGGCCACAAGTTGGCTGTGTGGATAAAGGAGCCACAACTGTAGTGCGCATGTGCGAGTGCCCCGGTTTCCAAAAAGCAGCTTTTTTTGTCTGTTTACAGAAGTGTTTCAGAAACGCTTCACTCTGGAGCCCGTTTCCAAAAAAGTATTGCTTTCACTCCATTTTTGTGTAAATGGGAGGTCGAAACGCATCAAAACTTAGCCATTTTCATTTGGAAATGTCATGTAAATGGGGCCTAAGACTGCACTCAGTTTTGTCATGGGTACTCAAATGGCTCTGAATACTAAGGTGCCGTTTACACGAGACCGTTTTCATTTTGAAACGGTGTCGTTTTGATGCGTTTCGGCCTTGCGTTTACACGACAACGGTGTCGTTTTGATGCGTTTCGCCCTTCTGTTTACACGACAACAGAGTGAAAACGATGTGTTTCAGAAACGGGGTCCAGAGTGGAGCGTTTCAGAAACGCACCGGCTTGCGTTTTCGTGTAAACACTTGAAACCGGGGTGATTTGAAAACGCTCGACTCGCACATGCGCACTATGGTTGCGACGGCCAGTTTTTCGCGCACGCGCAAACTGATAAACAGTACTCGCGGATTCACGAGTGCTTCTTATGCTTTTCCTGTGTTTTTACCGTTTTGTAATTCAGCGTTGTGTGCAGCAGCGATCCAACCTCATCATCGGTCCACACAAAACCTCTCACATTGGCCGTTTTGTAAGTAATGAACAATTTGCCGCACTACCTACTGTGTCACTCCACGCATGCGCGTCTTGCGTAAACAAACTGCAAAGAGAAAACCAACGCCAACTTGTGGCCTGGCATGGGAACTACATCGTTTTCATCGTTTCACATGTCCTCGTGTAAACGCGGATCGTTTCTGAAACGCCATCGTGTAAACGAAAGGCTGAAACGCATCAAAACGACACCGTTTCCAGTGAAAACGGCTTCGTGTAAACGGCACCTAAGAATGACCTGGTTTCATTAGCCAAAACTCACTTTTCTTCTGGCTTATATTACCTTATCTACTAATCCTAACAAACTGCTTGATACTCAAAGTGGCAGCTAACTTTTTATCCTTACATGGAGTTTGCATTGGAGCCCATGTTGCACTGACAGCTGGTTGTTTGGTGGCATTAGTGTTTACTGGACTCCATTTCAAACCTAACATTAGCTAGTGTTGCTTACTGTTGATACTGTGAAAAAAAGAAAGACACCAAGGCAAGGAGCTCTCAAATTTGAAATTCTTTTTGTTGAAAGTTCAACCTGAGAAATCCATCCACAGGATGTTAGAGGCAACAGAGATTCTGGGAAGGTCTAGTTTTCTTAAGTCACATTACAGTCCATTCATTGGCTTACTTCTTCGTAGTTAATTCAACTTCGTGACGATTCTGCACATGGCAGAAATAAAACCTTGAATAAAGCAAAAATGTACTCCTTATTTTACAGGACACCATCACTGAATCTACATGTTTGATAAATGAATGAGAAGTGACACGGTTCAAATACTGCAATAACTGCACTCAAAACAATCTTACTGTCACTCTATCTGACCGCCAGGTGAAGTTAGGAGGTTAAAGAGGTTTCACAACAATCCCTCCTCAGTTTGAACCAAAAACTAGATGAGGGAGTCTACATGGACATCAAAGCATGCAAACTGAGTAAACATGCCAGAAAACGATCATCGATTGTTTGGAAATCGTCTCTTACACGCTCATAAATCTCCAAGTCCATGTGTTTTGAGGAGGTGGCGTTGTTCTACAATGATGAAGGGCTTCTCCACATGATTAGGACAAATATTTCTTGGGAAGCAATGTGGAGGACAGATGTGAATCCAGAGTTTTGCTGCCTTCATCATTAAGATGTGAGCATATTTCCAGATTTTACATGCAAAGTGGTGACACTTGTGGCTTGTAACTTCTATGGGTTTGGGGTTTTATGGGAAGAGTCATTGAAGCTTTGACTTTGACACCACGCTTAGTTGTCCTTTAAATCCTAAAGAACTATCGATTGATTTTAATCTTTCCCGTGTGACTTTGGCCCAATTTCTCCTCATACTATTCTGTTTTCAATTCACGTCTGGAAGGATTTGTCTTGTTATCATTTTTTATGGTTTTATTGTGCGCCAAAGTCTTTGAATGCCCGTTTACAGGACCACTGTTTATTTATTGTTTTAGGCAGGCTCTCTAATGTGGCTCTTTCTCTGCGTTTGGGATCTTTCATTCGACAAAATACTTTGATTTGTTTCACATTTTAATCTGTAAACTCAAGTCTTCTAAAAAGAGGTCAAGGTTCAGAGAACAGTGGCTGCACAATTTCCCTGGAAACCAAAATAAAAAAAAGTCACTTAAAGAAATGTGAGTATATAGATTTGGGGGAAAGGGGGATATGATTCAGAGGAGATGGATTTTAAGAGAATCGAGCTCTGACGGAAGCTGTTAAGTGACTCTGACTGCAACTTCAGTCTGTTTTCAATTATGACTAAACCGGCTGGAAGGCAGAGTTTGGTGGAAGGAGACGTGCATTCCTGCAGGGCGGCGAACATCGAAGGAGCCGGGTCACGTCGAGGTGAACGAGACGGGGAGAACCAGGCGTCGTGCCCGTCGAGTGTCTCCTCTGATATCTCACAGAAAAGACTGTTTACCTTCCAAGGGAAAACAAAACCAGCTCTCCTTGTTCCCGGGGAGGTCAGAGGTCAGGGCAAGTCAAGATTATGAAGGTGATGCAAACTTTTTCCTACTTTGTATCTGTGTCTCTAGGGTGAAAGACCTCTACTGTTTTAATTGATCAGTCACTAATTTTAAATCAACTCCAATACGCTGCCATGTCGTTTTTGCTAATTTTTTAGAAATAAAATGGCAAAAATAACATGTTGGCAGTTGGGGTTGTACGGTTAGTTGTACTAACTGGGTGAGAAATCTGTGCTCCAGTTTTGGTGAGTGAAATTCTAGCATTTCATTAGTCTTTTAGCATTTATTAGCAAGTATGCGTGCACCTGTACAGCCTATGGATGCAGGTTGCTAAACAAACTTGGTGGTGTTAGCTAATAAATTAGCACTTCCCTATAAATATGGGCACTTATGGCACCAAAACAGCAACATGGAAGGCTCTAAATGTTACCATTTAGTAAACCATTAGCTACCAGTTTAACTGTGTGATGTGTAAGCCATCACTGGCGACAATCCTAACCACAACTCTATATTTTGGAGAAAGGCAAAAGTGACTATCTTGGAAAAAGGTGGGTAGCTTTTGATTTGTGTCAGAATTTTCTTCCCCAATTGTCTTGACTGACAACTGACTGATTGACTTGGGGGAACAATTTTAATACAACAAAGAACAGTTTCATATTCTGACTGCATAGGGTTAGGGTTATAGTCTTCACCAATGATGACTTAGACTTCAGAGGGTTAAGGCACTGTGTAAACTTGTTTGTCTTAACTTTTATAGACATTTATCTCTATCTGAAAGTTCCACATGCCAGCTGTTTTTATGTGGGTGTTCTGATTCTGTGCCAAATCTCATATGGTTCACTGCATCTCAAATCATCTTTTTTTTTTAAGAACTTTAGAATTTTCTGCTCAACCAACCAAAAATTTATGGTTTAAAATTTGGGCATGCACTGCTCAAAAATAAATAAAGGAACAATATTTAATCAGAGTATAGTATCGACTCAGTTAAACTTGTGGGATATTGATCTGGTCAGTTAAGTAGCAGATGGGGGCAACAATGAGACAATACCAAAAATAGGAATGGCTTTACAGGTGGAGGCCAAAGGCATTTCTTTTGTCTGTTTTTTCACTAGTTTTGCATTTGGCTAGGGTCAGTATCACTACTGGTAGCATGAGGTCATATCTGGACCCTGCAGAGGTTGCACAGGTAGTCCAACTCCTCCAAGATGGCACATCATTATGTGCCATTGCCAGTCAAGGGCATGGAGGAGATTCCAGGAGATAGGTAGTTACTCTAGGAGAGCTGGACAGGGCCATAGAAGGTCCTTAACCCATCAGCAGGACCGGTATCTGCTACTTTGTGCTCTGTCTCTGACCAAACAATCAGAAACAGACTTCATGAGGGTGACCTGACGGCCTGATGTCATCTAGTGGGCCCTGAGCTCACTGCCTGGCACCGTGGAGCCCGATCTGCATTTGCCATAGCATACCAGAATTGGCAGGTCCACCAATTGTGCCCTGTGCTGACATTTTCAGGCATGCAGACAAGCACGTGGGGGCCATACAAACTACTGAGCAGCATTTTGAGTGGCTGCAATGAAATTTCAGGAAAATAGATGAGCCTGCTGCATAATTTTTTCACTTTGATATTCGGGGTGTCTTTGAATTCAGCCCTCTGTAGGTTGATAATATTCACTTCCATCAAAGGACATGGCATCCTTTCATTCCTAACACATTACCCAGTCCATATCAGTATAGAGATCAGCATGCCTCAAACATTGCCTCAGATTTCAAAGTGCGAAAAAAACACGCTGGAAGTCGGTCAGTGGATCATTTTTCAACAACAAAAAAATTAATATACAACCAAATTTCTGACCATAAAATTTTTAGGCTAAACTGGAGATGGTCGAGCAGAAAGTCCATGATGGTTTGAGGTGGAATGAGCCATATGTTGTAAACATAGCCCTAAATCTTAAATAAAAACATGATGATTTTGTGCTCTTCAGGTTTCAGATGTGGACGTGATCTGGATCTATAAACGCTCCCTTTGTGTTTCTCTTGAGGTAAAAAGTCTCACTTTCCTTCTGAACTCGCTTTTATGTCTTCATTTGCCTCCAGCTCTCTCGATCCCCTCCTCTCCTTCTCCTCAACTCAGTCCACCAGAGACTTGAGGTCAGGCAGTCTCCTCAGCTTCAAATCCAGCAGCATCTGACCGTAGGCTTTGCCCTGAGGAGAGACAGGAAATGTGAACGTGTGCGTGCCCCCACCTTCGAGTCATTGAGCTTTACAGCTGTGTTACGAGTGTTTCTTTGATGTGAAGGACAGAAAAAGAGACTTCACAGATGTCTGAATAAACAATGAGAGGAAAAGCAAAGTAGGAAGAAAGGAGGGAGGAGAAATGCTTTGATGACAAAGGATTAGAGGTTTTCCCATCTTTCTGAGGGCTTGGACGTGCTCCACAGTCTCTTTACCTTACACCAGCATATATTACACATATCTAGAAGATGCTACATTAAAAGTGCAAGTTTGGGCTTTAAATTGAGTGGATTTACAGCAGTATAGAAAGATCTATGCGGGTGAAAGAGTTGTTTGAACATATGGTGCTCAAAATTTAGTGGTTCAAAAATAAGTGGATGCATTAAGTCATACAGAATATTTAAGTTCATGTCAAATTAGTGCAATTTCATTGTTAATTTGATATATAAAAAACTGTCACATGAACAGCTGGATCAAAGTGGATACATCAAGAACTGCAGAGTCTTCGTGGTTAAAGCGGACCCACTCCTCTTTTATTAGTTGTCATACACTGATCCAGCATAAAATTATGACCACTGACTGTCTCCCAGCAAGAATTACTGAAATAGCCCTATAGTGGGTGTGAAGCACAATTTCTCAGCTTTCAGAAACCATTTTAATTTGTTTGAATGTGAGTCTGAATGGTTGTCTCTGTGTGTTAGCCCTGCAACAGGCTGGTGACCTCGCCCTATGACAGCTGGGATAGGCTCCAGCTTCCCTGAATTTGATAAGCAGAAGAAAATGGATGGATGGATGGATGGATGGATGGATGGTTGTGTAATATCCAAAATTCATTCACCAAGTGCAATACTCACCATCTTCATTTTAATATGTATATACTTTTTTTTACAATGTAATGTATATATTTTATACATTCTCTTATTTTCTGTATTTTTAATACATTTTATTTTCTGTATATATTTTTATACATTTTATTTTCTGTATAATTTATAAATACTGTTTTATATTCTGTATATTTTTAGATCATATTAGATTATTATATTTTTTTATTTAGAAAGTGTCTGGCACTGACAGGAGTGGCCCTCTAATCTCATTGTACATCCTGTATAATGACAATAAAAGGCATTCTATTCTATTGCAGACTGAAGGAACCTTTTTCAGCCTTTAAACTCCCTGAAAAAAACCTCCTGAGAGGAGAAGGTTTCAGATACTTTAGATGTAAAAAGGTTTAATGAGGTCTGTGTAATCCCTGCGAGCTAAAAGCTCAGGTTTCAGACTGCTCTAAGCCTTTTTTCAGGTCTTGTATCTGTATGACATAGTGAGGGGATATCCTAACATGGATGAGAGGCAGCCAATCAGAACAACATTGGTTAAGAGCTAAAACCGTTTCTTTCAGATAGTTGAACTAAGGGGTTGCATGAAGGTCCATTATAAGACAAATAATTATTCTGAACCGTGAGTCATAAAAAGCTACTATAGTAAAGTCCAGCAAAGAAAAATGCAGAGCTTTTAATAATTTGTGGAAAGTCACGAGCAATTTTATTAGTTTTGTCAGACAATCATTAAATAAAATGCAGGTTTGTTTACGTCCGACTGAAAGAAAAGGCAGAAGAAGAAGAGATTTAACTGTTTTCATGTTGTTCAGGTGGAAAAACGTGAGAACGCCAATCGTTTTCAGGTGCATAAAGACTGAAACTAGGCTGCAGACCCACTTTGAACTGGGTGCCACTTAGACGAGATCTGCAGAGGCTGAACTTTCTCGTTAAAATTTTACAGACAGCGAGTGGTTGAAGACGGACAGGAGAGGTGAGAAAAGCGGGGACATTTCTTTCTTTAAAGCAGTGGTTCTCAAATCCAGGCCTCGTGGCTCAGTGTCCTGCAAGTTTTAGATGTGTCTCTGCTTCAACACACCTGAGTCAAATACAGAAGTCATTAGCAGGATTCTGGAGAACTTGACTGCATACTGAGGAGGTAATTCAGCAATTTGATTCAGGTGTGTTGGATCAGGGACACATCTAAAAGCTGCAGGACACTGAGCCACGAGGCCTGGAGTTGAGAACCACTGCTTTAAATTGACTGCTTTAGGGGTACAGCTGAGGTTCAGGTTAAAGTAAAGGGTTTAATGCCTTAAAGTGCCCTCACAGCTATAGGAAGCAAATATGTAGATATGTATGCATTTGTGTCACCTGAGGGTCACTGCGCAGAGAGGCCACTCCTCCACCTCCCAGTGAACTCTTCAGGACAAAGTTAAGGCCGTGGATTCCCGGCAGAGTGTATCTGGAAATGACGAGGAAAAAAGAACAAAACAAAAAAAATACACTCAGAACTATGGCAACCAACAGCTTAAAACCCACACATGGTCAACCAAATGTGTTAAAAACACACACACACACACACACACACACACACACACAGATTGGCACCATGTGCTGGTTTGGCAGTTTACTGCACACGTAAATGCGCCACACGGGCTTTTGATGTGTGTGCAGTTTAATGTGTGGTTTACTACTAAAGTGTGTGTGTGTGCTTCTGTCTGTAAGCAGTTAACTATGTGCATCTGAGTGTGTGGGTGTGCAGCCTCCTGCTGGGTTAACGAGCGCCGGAGGTGCACTAATGAAGCGTCTGTGGCAGCAGGAGGCGTTTCGGGGTGCGAGAGGAGACGCAGGTCAGTGAGCTTTGTGGCCTTCATCTCTTCATTACGCTAATTGCTAACATGCCACGTGCTGAGTCACCGCTCAAACGCGTCTGCTCAGTTTCAGGTACGGCCACACCCGCAAAGCTGGTGCCGCTCGTCTCAGCAGGGAAATCCAACAAGCTCCTTAAAATCATTAAATTATAATAATTAAACAGTATATAATTAATATAATATATAGTTAAATAATTAAGCAACAAAAAGTTGCAGTTCTTCTAACATCCACCTGACGCTGGCTCCTAAACGGAGTCAATCCCCATAGACTCCCATGTTAAAATATCCAACTTTACAACAAAATAAACCTGCTTACAGCCTTTAGGTCTCTGTTTCCCCATTCATAACATCAGAAACCAACATGTAGCAACCACAGTGCTAACTTTACTCTTTTATTTACACTTTTATTCAGACAAGCTTTTAGTTAAATGTTTTACATATTGTTTTATCGGCTATTGTTATTTGTTTTACTTGTACATTGTAAAGCACTTTGTGAAAGGTGCTATATAAATAAAGTTTACTTACTTACTAATTTAAAACCTTTTACTCTGGATTTATGCTTCAGTGAGAAATCTACACCATAGCTGCGCTGTAACCGCAAACCCCTCTGAAACCCTATGAAGTATCCTACGGCATAATCTGACGTGCACCTCCATAGAAATGTAACTACAGATTGCATCGGCACAGCCTGTTCAAAAGTTAGCACCAATGGACAGATTTCATCCATATTCCCCTTGGGTGGATCAAGTCGACAGGGATGTCCTCCTGTCTCCAGGCATCTTTGTTTTAGCAACTGAGCCATTAGCTGAAGCGATTCCACAAGATCAGGATATAAAGGGTTTTCAGGTGGGTCAGACGGTTCATAAAATTGTTTTGCAGATGATATCATTCTATACTTAAAAGAACCATGCAACTCCCTTTCAAAATTGCAAATTTTACTAAACAATTTTGGTAACATTTCAGGATATAAGGTAAATCCAAATTATTCCATTAACAAATATTGATTATTCCACATTCCAACTAACTACTCCATTTAGGTGGCTATCAAATGGTTTTAAAATACCCTGGAATAAATGTAGATAGCAACCTTAAAAACTTGTAAAATTGAATTGCATTTCATTGCTCAGCAAGATCGAAGATGATTTACAAAGATGGATGCATCTACCTCTTACTCTGCTTGGCAGAATCAACTGTATTAAAATGAATGTTCAACCGAAACGGCAATATTTGTTCCAAACTTTTTACGTGCATCTACCACAATCATTAACAGATGTGTAAGACAATTCATATGGAAAAGTACGGTGCGCCAAAAATCTTTGGAGAAATTAACATGGCAAACAATACAACACCTTTGTGAAAATCTGGCAGCCTTACTTAATTTATCTGGATGCATCTCTTGAACCAAACACTTATAATATATATATAATGTGTCTTTTTAGTTCTGGACTTTTTCTTAAGCTACACACTGACCCATTTTAATTCTTTTGACGGGAGACGGGATTGGGGTTTAAAAGGCTGAGGACCTACATATATGTTGGTAATCCTTTGCCTTATGTAGACTTGTTTATGTATGCTGTGTATGCATGTTTATTAATATAAAATCATTAATAAAATAATAAAAAAAGAATATACATAAAACTGCTCACAAGTTTTTTTTAATTTATTATTTTGGAGTAAAAGACTCAAAATTTTGGGAAATTACTGCAGAGATAATGAAACTGGACAACTCACATCAAGAAAATTCTAGATGAATAAAGAGCACCACAAACGTGAGGAAACCTATCAAATTTGTATCTGTATCTGAATTAAAGTCCAGAAAACAAAATTCAAACTTTACATTACTTTAGTTTATTTCAGTCATTTAAATTTCTGCATAACAAGCAAAAGATACCCGGAGCGATCCCGGGAGGAGACACAAATCCACTGGGATTTGAGTCAGGAAGAGCATCTGTTATATTCATTTTGATTTCAGATATTTGTTTTGTCATATTGTGTTTAATTGAGCTATATATCTCTGTCCTTGTTCAAGCAGTTTGTTATACATTTGTTGTATTTAACTTTAATTGCTCTTCCAAAGGAATTTCCCAGCATCTTATCTTATCGAAAATCTGTCTGCTACTAATCTAACCACCAGCAGATAAAGAGTTTGTGAGGTCTTTGTGAGGAGTAAATAAAAACACTGAACTGAGATACTTTTGTTTGGAGACAACCTGGTCATCCAGCGCCTCCGGGTATCAAACAGCAAAGCCCTGGTTTCTATTACGGCTGCTCTGCTGTGTCATTACAGGGTGATTACCTCGAGGAGGAGCAGGCTCTGACATGGAGTTGTGTTCATGGTGTTGTATCTCAGTTTCAGTGGAAGTTGTGTTCCTGGTTTCCATCAGTCTGTTGTGGGTTTTTTCCCCCTGACTTCACCCACAGCCATCCTACAGTGTCTTCAGCACTCTGTTAAATCTTTGTCAGTGTGGTATTTGTGGGGTTTGTAAATGGAGCTGGAGGCCTGGTGATGATGTTTTAAGTAGGATTTTAGATTTCCTCTCGTTATCCCGGCAGACACAACATAACAGACAGCTGTGGAGCATTAGGAAATCAAAAAAAAAAAAAATATACTGATCTAAAAAGCACACCATTCTGTAGCTCATTTAACTTGCAACTATTCTCATTTTTAACAATTCAACACATTTTTAAATCCCCTTTTTAAAATCTTACACTAAAAAGACTTAGGAACAGAAATGGTGACAAAGGGCAGCACTGGCTTAGACCGACAACTCACCAGCAGTCTATCTCTGCACTTTAATTCAATTCAGTTTTATTTATGTAGTGCAAATTCAGCGCCAAAACAGCCAACTCAAGGCGCTTTATATTGTAAGGCAAACACCCTACAATGGTAGAAAGAAACCACCAACAATCAGACAACTCCCTGTGAGCAAGCACTTAGAGACAGTGGGAAGGAAAAATGGGAAGAAACCTCCAGCAGCCACTTAGGGGTGATGGCAGGGAGATAGGACAAAATACACGCTGTGTAAGAGAGCCAGAGTTCAATAACAACTGATCATTAAATGCAGAGGGGTGTACAAAGTAAAGTAAAAAGAGGTGAATGAAAAGAAACAGTGCATCATGGGAACCCCCCAGCAGCCTAGGCCTAACTAAGGCGTGGTTCAGGGTCACCTGATCCAGCCCCAACTATATGCTTGATCATAAAGGAAAGTTTTAAGCCTAATCTTAAAAATAGAGAGGGTGTCTGCAGAGCTTTCAAATTGTTTTGAAGTAGCGGGGGGGCATGCCAAAGTAGCAGGCGCCTTATGACCGAGACCGAAGCCATTATGGCAGCAGACGATTTGAATAGTCACATGGCAGTCGTGAACCAATCAAATGGCCCAGATTAAAAGAACATAAATATTGTCACGTGCGTCCACATGGCGCAAAAAATTTTTTTTAGGAAAATTAAAAAGCAGACGGTGCAGAGTGATGGAGTAGTTGGAAAATGCGCCTGCTGCCGGCATAATTTGAAAGCCCTGTGTCTGTCTCCCAAATCCAAGCTGGGAGCTGGTTCCACAGAAGAGGGGCCTGAAAGCTGAAGGCTCTGCCTCCCATTCTACTCTTAAGTATCCTAGGAACCACAAGTAAGCCAGCAGTCTGAGAGCGAAGTGCTCTATTTGGGTGATATGGGACTATGAGGTCTTTAGGATAAGATGGGGTCTGATTATTCAAGACCTTGTATGTGAGGAGAAGGATTTTAAATTCTATTCTAGATTTAACAGGGAGCCAATATATGAGAAATTTGCTCTCTCTTTCTAGTCCCTTTCTAGTCTCTCTCTAGCTGCAGCATTTTGGATCAATTGAAGGATTTTCCGGGAGCATTTAGAGCAGCAATGCAAACCAAGCAACTACTACAGTTATACAAGGATCAAATGATCCACAATGCAACCACATACCCTCAAGCGCCCTGGACTGATTTTCACAGGGCTGAAAAATGTGAGTTATGAGGCTTATAGAGCTATTACGTTTACCATTCTCACCCTGGTGAATGGCACCATACCACAAAAGTGACGCTGCAGCTGCTTTAGTGCTGTGTTGGCAGGTCGTGCACCTTTTGATTTTTGTAAGCTTGGACGCTGTATCGTTGCCACCAAATTATACAATTATGTCAGTTTTTGCTGCCGTTTTAATGATGCATCATTACTGAAGCTCAGACAGCTTTTGTTCAGGAAAATACTGCAGTCGGTATCCGTACCCTAACAGCTGGTATAAATGGTACAATGCTGCTGGGGCGAGGTCAGTGTGTGAAGTGACCAAAGCGGTAGGTATAATAGGGCCCTTCGACTTGCCATGGCTAAACAGGACCAAGTGTACAGAATGTATAACATGCACTCACTCTTATTTATTTCTTGGGGTCAGAAATTTGACTCTTGACTCCTCAGCTAGGACCTGAGACTTTTGCATTTGGACTTTTCTTGGTCATGATTAAAAGAGACAATCTAGGTCCAGATAGAACTGGACTATGAATATGTATCTATCTAAACTATACAAAATGTGTGGCTCTCACAACATGCACAAACACTTTTATTTCCCCCTGCTCACCGTGTGACGGCATTCTTCACTCCTGGTTTGATGAGGTGGGAGAAATATTTTTCCACCACAGAAGAAGTCAGGTGTTTCTTCAGATAGGGGAAGTAGAGGGGATGGCGAGCTATGACTCCTACAGAGAGATAAAAGTCTGAGTTTTTGCACAGATGTGCAGAACTTCATTTCTCAGGAATTAGAACAGTTACCCCCATTTTCTCTTAAAAATAAACCAGGGTTTTATTATAATATGCCCCAACATGTTTCAAAACAAAGTGTGCTTACAGTAGTAAACTTTAAAAAAAAAAATGGTACTGTAAACCTTTGTCTTTATACTTAGCATCCTTAGCATCAAACACACTGAATGACCTCTAAAGACTATTTGAGCATTGTTAAGGACTTTCTAAAGAACTCTTTAAACTACAAATGGTGTTTCCTCAAGGGCTCACTTGGAAGATTTTAATAGAGCACAAATAAAATCTCCTAAATAACCTCGTGAACCTTCAAGGAAACCACAATATTCATACTCCAAACTAACCACAGGTACAGCGGACCCTGGTTTCTTATTGGCTGGGGTGACTAAAGCTTCGACAGGATTTAATTGAGTTCGAATCAGTAACTATAACTCTAAATATCATTGCTGAGTTTTATTTATTCTCACCAATGTTAGCCGAGTCTCCTTTGTCGCCGCTCCTCGTGTAGGCCAGCTCCTCCAGTCTGTAACTGTGCGGTCCACTGGGCAGGTCTGGACAGAGACCAGGAAACCAAAAATGCATTAAAATGTGTTACCTTAGCATTTGATAAAACACAATCATCATTTTAAGCCAGCGGTCTCATTTGTGCTTCAACTCAGGACTGAAACTTCAAGGACAATAAAGACCTTCAAAGATAGCCCTCGACAAACCCTGGGACCTCCTAACAGACTCCACTAACCCATTCAAGAGCCTTTCAAATGTCTGCAAAGACCTTATATACCTTTGACGACCTCAGATCCTTTGTTGCTTTTATGAATCTAGTCAAATTTGCCTGGAACCACCTCCAGGACCATGTAAGTATTTTTCTGTACACTTCCAAGGACTGTACTGAAAAATGGATGAAAATCCAGTCAATATCCAAATGAAAACTTTAAAAGAGTTCCAGAAAGCCTGGAAAACTATTGCTCAAGACCACTTATATAATTACAAGAAAGTCTGGCTGCTTGGAAGAAAAATATAAAAGATACCATCATGTTTTGATCCAACATGCAGTACCATCTGCATGTGTCTGGTTGACAGTAGCTTCATTTTTCAGCATGACAGCAATCTAAAACAAACTGCCAATGCAGTAAAAGCATCCCTGAATAGAAAAACATGGATTGGCCTCTCCAGAGTCCGATCTCAACATTACTGAAGCGGTGTGGGATCATCTTGGCACATCGCAACAAAAGGCAGCCAACAGCCAAAGAAGCACTTTGAATGTCCTTTAAGAAGCCTGGACAACTATTCCCAAAGAATACTTAAAGAAATGAAGATAAAGTGTGGTGGAAAATAAGTTGAGCTCTGAAACCAAACTGAATTTCTGATATTTACTGAAAGTGAAGAGTAAACCTTAGCAAAAGGGATCAATACAGCACGATCAGTCTTCGCACCAGCATTGACCAAAGAACAACTCCTTTATACTCATCGTGTGGAAACAATCTGGTTCTGTTAGCTGTGGGGAGTTCCGGTTCCCACCACCATGTAGGGATCAGCATGATAATAACCCGTGTCATGACGTTGGACACGGCTTACATTTTAATTGTTTTCTTGTCTTCACACACTCAATCTTTGTACAAGAAAATTAAAATGATATACCCAAGAGGTACACAGAGATTATTAGAGTTGAAAAACCAATTTTTGATTACAAAAGCTGCCTGACAGAGTTCAGTCTGCGTTGAAGAATAAAAGGTGGTCACACCAAATATTGACTGTCAAGTTTGTTAGAATTGCATAACTCTGTTTTTGCTTGTACTGTAGTCACATGTATGTTTGCACGTTTCTAAAGGACAACTTTAAAGCTCTCAAAGATTAGGCACCACCCTGGTGCCTGCGTGAATGACATCACTACAACCACTCTGCAACTGACTGAAACCAACAGCAGCAGCACCTCGTGGACAGTCTGCAGGACCGTCACATCCAGTTTGCTATTTTGCAGATGTGAAATTCAGCTGAGCACCTGTTTCGACCTGTACCTGGAACACTCAAACGCACTATCCAAGCACCACCAAGTACTTATAAACACGTACTTGAGATTACTTTCAACCCCTGAATTATTATTTTGTCCAATCTTTAATTTCTTTTTGCCAAACTCACTTTAAAGTGTTTTTTTTTCTGCCCAGATGTCATCAGAATTTAATAATAAGCAGATAAATTGTAGCTGAACTTAGTCAGTGACTGATTTCTAAACCGAACCATATGAATAAATATTAAAACCAGAAACTCTGTCTTCTGGCTCTTCACTTGAGTCTTCTGGTGTTTTGTATTGGTCTTTGTGATTGAGGACCTTTTCTCTTTTCAGCCAGGAATGTGTAAGAGTGCGCTTTTGTAACTAAAGCTTCTCAGCCTGGGTTTGGATCTCTTCACAGCTTCGCACGAGTGTCCTAAATTCTGCTGGGATTGTTGTGCAGGGCCAAGTGAGAGAAGCTCTGGCTGAAAGGGTGAAAGGATATAAAGTGGCACAGTTTGTACTTCTTAGGAATCCCGGATTCACACAGATTCACAATCACAAAGCGACAATCATGTGTAGCTGAACTTTTTCTCACAGCCTCCTGACCTGAAAATCTGTTGAGTTTTTTTATGAGATTTTTATTTCTTTTAATATACTTAAACTTCATTCTGTATGCATTGTGTTAACTGGGCTTTGGGTTGTGGGTATGAACTGGACTGGTTTGTGAAGCCAATGTTGATGAATTTTGAACTTGCATTCTTTCTAAGGGCCAACAGGGGGCGACTCCTCTGATTGTAAATAGAAGTCCAACTGTACAAAAGCTTACCTTACTGCTCACCTCACCTCAGTATACAGCTGATGACTTTAAGGACTAAGTTTCAAGTCTTATTCGATACAACCTGAAGTTCATTTTGTAGATTACAGCTCTATTAGAGTCAAAAAGAAGGATAAACTATCTCAGGGTGGACCTGATTTGTGACTGGCAGAAAAACATCTGGAATTCATCTGAACTCATCCGTATACTTTGAAACGCACAGATTAATCTAGTTATGTAACCCTGGACCCTCCTCGAGGGCTGTTTGGGCCCTCTAACCCCATTAATGTTCATAGAATCAGTTGCTTCATGCACTGGCGTGACGGCATCCATCTATACTCGCCATTATGGCGCTTTTGTCCATTTGCGATCTTCTCCATTACTGCTGCAGAAATTTCCCTGAAAGAGTTCTGTGCCATCTGAGAATCCCTGTGCTCCTAAATATGAGTGTCACATAAATGCCTGCACAGGTGGTCTATTTTCAAAAAGCTATGATAGCAACAGCAAAGGTTACAAAAATCAACCAGGACCAAAGTGCAGCTTCCACCAGCGGATGCGATGCTATCTTTGCTGTTGCACAGTTCACGAGGGTGAGAAAGATGAGCATTAATAGGCCCGAAGACTCTTTCCTTAATTTTGTCAAAAACAAACAGCATTTCAAACTGAAATTTTGCAAATTCTTGTGCTTTAAAAATAGTTCAACACCTTTCAAATTTTTACTAAAGTTGAAGTTGAAGAACACGCTCTTATTTGCAGTGGTAGTCTGAAACAAGACAAAGCCTCTTGAGAAAATTGGGAGTATGGCTAGATGTAGAAAATGCCCAAAAAAACAAAAAACAAAAACAAAGACAGGAAAACATCTGAACACACTCACTGTTAAAACGCAGCCCCCTGGCAGTAACAATTTTCTACAGATGATAATTACAAATAAATACCTTGAAGGACCTTTAAGCTCCTTTAAGAATCTGTTGACCTTTCTGAAGGAGTACTGGAACCTCTAAACTTTTACAAAAGCTGACTCAATAGCACTCAGCCACAACTCTATAAATAAACTACAGGGAAGCGTGCTCGCTGATTGGCTGGCAGTGACTTTTTAAATCACCTTGAATTAACGTACAAATCTGCAACCAGAGCTCACGGTGCGTTACACCAATGTGTGGTAATCAGGTAATCCGAACAAATCCTGCTTCACTTGACGAGTAAAACTAACCAAAATTTGGTGTTAAACTTTCAGGTGTCTTGTGTGTTTGTTTACCTGCATCAGGTATGTCTTCTACTGAGGTGGGAGGGGCTTCTTCCTGCACAGGTGTGTCTGGCTCCTCCTCTGATAGCGACTCCACCAGCTCACCGCCAATGTGAACGTCGACCTGCCCGTGCATTAAAACTCACAGCTGTAAGTGTCTGCATTTTTCTGGATAAAAATATCAAATCTACAGACACAAAAAGTTTTTCTTTATCTACAGGGAGTTTATTTAAGAACGTTTATATTATATACAGTACCGGGTGAATGTGTCCAAACTTTTGACTGGTACTGCAGATGCACAGAGTACTGAGAGACTAGGGCAGGGGTGGCCAACTCCAGGCCTCGAGAGCCGGTGTCCTGCAGGTTTTAGATGTGTCTCTGCTTCAACACACCTGAGTCAAATATAGAAGTCATTAGCAGGACTCTGGAGAACTTGACTGCATACTGAGGAGGTAATTCAGCCATTTGATTCAGGTGTGTTGGATCAGGGACACATCTAAAACCTGCAGGACAGGGGCTCTTGAGGCCTGGAGTTGGCCACCCCTGGACTTAGGGTATCTCATATAAAATAATCTGTATCCATCTTTCTGCTTCCATCTCACCCCATCATCCTCCTGTCACACCAACACCCTGCATGCCCTCATTCACTACATCCAGTACAATTTAGATTTTCTGTGAAATGGCTTTATATGCATTCACTTTTATGATTATTTACATAAGGAAGTATTATCGCATTAATGGGCTAATTAAGTTGTTAAAAATGTACTTCAAGTTGTGTATCTTTATGCACATGTTTACACATGTGTGACTGACTTAGGCTCAAGAACACTTCCCCATAATGAGGCTTTTTTTTAGCTTTAAGTCATCCAGTTACTTCTTACATCCTTTTTTTTTTAATTCAAACTCACCTTCAGCTGAGATTTTGGGTGCAAGAAGAAAAATGGCTTCAGGACAGGAGACCTGGAAGTCACAGAAATAAAGGGAACAACATGAAGGTTCATGTGTGTGTGTGTGTGTGTGTGTGTGTGTGCATGTGAGTGAGAGAGAGAGAGCTCTTATTGTTTGGTATATGGGGCGATTTTTTTTTCCTCCACACAAACCAAAGCATTTTTATTTCAACTCACACTCTGGGTCGTCCACCCACGATGCCGGTCAGTCCAGGAGCTGTGAACGTGGGAAAAAAAAAGAGAGTGAAAGAAATAGAGACTGCTGCAGCAGGTGCAACAGCTCCGTCCTGTCCTACTTCGAGGTCAGCAACACTGACAGCGTGAATCAGCAGTCTCCCGGGAGTCACATGGAGTTCACGCTGAACTCAGCCTGCCACCATAAACAAAAACATCTTCTGCTTCAAGAAGTCACGACCCGCCTTATCTGCAGCCGGCAGACTCCCTCTGCAGGGAGGAAGGCCCACCCGTGGACCACTTACAGCGCAGAGCTCAGCTGTGCGAGTCCAGCTAATGTAATAACACCCTGATTGCAGTGTTAAACATACACATCAGGTCACACAGGCAGGAATTTAGAGCGGTTTGAATGTAATTTGGTTTACATTCACAAAATACTGATGGCCTGGATTCAGCTCAAACACTTACATAATTTTCTCTGAAAGTTGACAATTACTGTGGCGCTCCAGTGAGACTGCTGTTCACTGAAACCTGAATGTATATCAACCAACATATGTATATATTCATCTGTTTTACTGGCATAAGATCAAATTCACAAATTCAGATTTAAAAAAAAAAAAAAGGTAAAAATCTGATTTTCTTTCCATTTAAAGGCCCATTTTCTTACTTCCATTTGTCCTGCTGTGATAACTTATCATTTCAGGAATTTCTCAGATAAACCCTTCACACAGAAGCCAGCATGAACTCCTGGACTCACATTTTTCTCTAATGAAAGGATTTCCTGCTTGTCTTTGACTTAATTTTGGACTGTTGGAAAATTCAGGGTTATTTCTACCTGATGTATTTCCCCCGACTGTGATTATTTGATGAAATTAAATCACATTACTGCATAAAAAGTGGGAAAATGCACGTCGGCTTGTCTGCAAACACTCACCAACTGCTCGCTGAACAGAAGCAACAAGCTGGGAATGGGCACCGCTCGCCTTCAAAGTAAAAGGTGTGCCTTTTCAATTGTGTTGGTTGCTGCGGCATTGCTCACCTTTTACTTTGAAGGCGAGCGGTGCCCATTCCCAGCTTGTGTCGCTTCTGTTCAGCGAGCAGTTGGTGAGTGTTTGCAGACAAGCCGACATCTTTCATCTTTCATGCAAACTACGAATGACCACAGCGATCTCCAAAGTTTTTGGTGCAGCGCTCTCTTTGCGACTGCCGAGGACCTCCAGCACCAAACCAGTCGAGGAACACACATTTTTCCCTAGCGGCCGGTGGTTGATAGGGGCTGGCCGACCAGTCTCTACGCCTGTGAAACGGAGGCCTTTCTTTGCATCGTTAAGGGAAATGAGGACAGTTAGCATAAACTCTCTACGGCTTTCCAGAGTTTACACGAATGTTTTGAGTTTGTGTTTTAGGTGATAAAATTCACAGATTCTCCTGAAATGTCTCCAAATTTCTGAGCACACTTGAAGGTTCCTCTCCTGAAGAAGCAGAGATTTTAGAACGTGGCTGCTGCGACACACTCAGATGGCCGAGCGAGTTTCTAACATATGAGCCCTGTATTTTCCATGGAGAGGCGTAAAAGGTCAGTAGGATGAGCAGAGAACTGTGACCCAGTTTTCTGAGGCCAGACTAACAGGGAAACAGAATATGTGTTTGAATGTGTGATGCATGAATAGGTTTTACACTTACAGTGGTAATCTTATGCATTAAAGTCTCCAGTGTGGATTCATTACTCGCTGCTGTATAGACAGCTTTGTTCTCCTTCAATAACCATGAAAAAAACTTATGTAAGCAGCTGTTACCACATCCAGAGGTCCTCGGAGCTCATCATAGAGGACTTTTTGTACAGTGACCAATTTTGTTGAGTTAGTTTAAAGGGTTAGTCGTACCCATGCCAGTCCCTGCAGGAGCCACTTCTCTGGAGAAGAGGTCCAGAGCTTTCTTCTGTTTGTGGTGGACGGCCAACCAGATCACGGCCTCCCGGGAGTCCTAAAAACATACAGAAAACGTAAAACTAATGATCCCTGACGCAGTCTGAGAGCTAATGTTTCGTTTTTCAGGAGAAGGTGGTGAAACGAGTCAAAATAAGCGGCATGACATGGGCTTAACTGTGACCTTTAACCTGCTTCTGGTAAAATAAAGATGAAAAGGTTGGATGTAGAAAAGTGGGTCAAACTGAGGAGAATAAGGTGACAGAAGGTGTGTTTAGAGGCTTGAAACAAGCTTAAATGTGACCCTTAACCCTCAAAAAGGGAGTGGATGCAGAGAAACAAAAGAAAGAAAACTTAAATGAAGTAAATCCACTGATCAATCCAGACTGAAAAAATGTGTCTTTGTAGGCCAGATCTTCATGGAGGCACAGAGGACTACAGAAGGACCTGAGTCCACTCTGAGCTCTCCACGGAGCGCTACGACCGTGCAGCACAACTTCTTCTGCTTGCTAGATTCACACTGCTTTGCAAAAAATTCAAGGTCACTGTTTCCTACAGCGATGTTAATCTCATTAGTTTCACTTCTTGGCTAAATTAAAATAAAAAAATAAATAAAACTCAGATGCTGATTAAAGGGTAGAACTTTATATTTTACAAAAAAAACCCCCAAAAAACATGTTCAACCTTTTTCTTTTCATTCCAACTAACATCCAGTCACACTATTTATCAGGTAATTACATTAAAAATGCCTCCAACACGCTGTAAACATGTTTATTTCTGCTGTAAAGTTGGACATTTTAACATGGGAGTCTGACTCACTGCTGCAGTGAGCATTGGAGGAAGTGCAGTTTCTGAGTTCCCGCCCTCACACCGTTACCTTATAGCAAGCGTTGGCACCGTACGTGTCCTCAGCGCCAAGGACCTGGATGTTGACAGAGCTGAAATCTTCCAGTCCTAACTGTTTGAACATCCTCTTTGTCCTACACACACACACACACACACACACACACACCAGGTAACGTTTAAATGCACACAGTTCAGAGTACAGAAAGTTGTGGTTCTTGTTCCTACCGCTTGACAATGCTCTCTGCGGTTCTCCTGGCCTTATCCGCTGCTCTCGGGCCTCCAACCGGACACACGGCCGTTGCTCTGAACCCGTCCATGTAAGTCGCACAAACCTGCAAGGAGGATGATGAAGATGAAAGGTGACGGGACACAAACTTAACATTACTGTAAAGTATTATTAAAGAAGCTGACATGTGGCGTTCGGTAAATTATCAGCATCATGGAGATTCGGCAAAATTAGAAGACAAAAAAATAAATAAATAAAATCATTTTTTACCTTGTAGTCATGTGATGGAGCAAAGCCTCTCGCCCCGGTGACTCTCACAGATCCTCCCTCATCACCTGAAGACACAAGAACATCTTAATGACTTCATGGCATCAACATATCATGGTATTAATAAAAATATAATAATAAATTATTATTCTATTTCATTCTGCAGAATTAAAATCCTTATGTGGTTGAGGAGAGTAATTTAGATCATTAAAAATTAAACTATCAACATATTTGCTAACATTTTTGATTATATTTTTATTTATGTGATTTTTAATTATATTTGCACTTATAATTCTATTTATTTATTTAGATTTTTTTACATTTATCTCTAAAAAATCTACTACATGGTTTAATTTTTAAGGAAAATTAATATTTTTCTATTTTTCTTACTTAGTTTAAATGTTATTTTAAATTTAGTTCTTCAATTATTAAACTCAATTTAATTTAAAATTCTTGCATACTTTGAGTCTAACTTATTATTATTATTCTCCCAAATTTTCCCAATAGTTTTAAAATCTTTTTTCCTAAATTTTTCATGTTTACATTTTAAAAACTGTTATATAAATAAATTGTTATATAAAATTTTCTGCCATTCTCATTTTTGTTATGTTAAATTAAAATTGTATTTGTACTTAATATATTAAATATACATTTTCTAATTAGTTCACAGTTTTTAACCTTTGAACTTCACACTGGTGTCAAACAGGCTTTTTATGGTTTTATGTCATCGTTCGGTGACCTTAAACGTACAGACAGGAGGGAGAAGCTTCTGCCTCGTTCCTCCCCCATCTTTCGACACCGTCTTTCACCTCCTCGTATCTCCCTCTGTACACTGAACACATCACGCAGCACTTTGTTCACCCCTGTTTGAACCGCACTGCAGACTCACCACCGGCTCCTTCATGTTAGAAAATAAACAGCCGATGAGAGCGGCGGGTCCTGAAGTGGTCAAACGGGCGTCCAGAGTTCAGCCGGAGCTCAATTAGACTGAAATATTTACATTTTTAGCAACAGCGGGAGCTAAAAGTTTACTCCCCTCAGAAACGGAAGAATCTGTACAAGAGCTGATCCACTTATTGCTGCCCACACGTCTCAGACTTTCTTTCTCAACTCAGAAATGTCATTGAGTGGCTTTTTACACACATGTTATAGGATGATAATTACAGGAAAAAGCAATGCAGTCTGACAAAGTTGTAAATAATAAATTTGATACGCTGAACAAGTTCATATTTATAGATTTTATGGCTCCTTTTACCTTTTATTTGTTCTGACTTGAGGCGACTGCTGTTGTGATTTGGCGCTACATAAATAAAAGTGAACTGAATTTGAATTAAACTTTTGGAAATAAAGTTGCCACGATGCAAACAGTACATATGATGTTACATCCCTTTATTTTGCTTACTGACCTCACTTGACTCCACCACACCCTTTTTTTTTTAAAACTTTCCATGTCCTGTTTGACACATCACCGCTTCCTCCCATTGCACAAGGAAAAAAAAAAAAGTTCTTCTGTCCTTAAAGCTGTCATTTTTTTTTTTTTTTTTTTAGTAAAATGTGAATTCATGTCAGCAACTACAACCACATTTACTGTATTGAGTAACAGGATGGTCCACTCATAACCTCAGTTCAGGTCCCTGTGTTTATATGGCACATTTCAAAACAAAAGGAGCTGACACACACAGCCTGTGGTCATAAAGTTACATACTTCTTTTTTTTTTTTTTTTTTTTTTTTTAGCCTGTCATGTCTGGCATCTTTCACAATCGGAATGATGATCCGAATGCACTGATGTACCAAACATATTTGCTTTGACAAGAACAGCTCTATATGTTTCCTATAGGCTCTTCTTGTTAATGTTTGCAATTTTATTTTTATTTATTTATCTTTTTATTTAGTTATTCATGCCACGTCTGACAGGCAACAAGGAAGGGGCAAGAACAAGAGGTGGGGGGGAGAAAAGGGGGGGGGGGGGGGGAGAAAAGGAAGAAAGGAAATAGAAAAAAAAAAAAATAAAAAAATAAAAAAAAATAAAAGGGGTTGATATACTCACACACACACACACACACACATCCATACACACACCCATATGCACCTACATATACACACACACACAAACACACACACACAAGTTTATTGTTTGTAGTAATGTGTGTGTATGCGCCTTTGTCATGCAATGTATTCGATAATGAGGGCGAGAAACTGCAACCATGCCCCCCGCGATCCAGAGGTAGATAGGGAAGGACCCAGGGGACCCAGGCCATCCACAGCACAGGAGCTCAGAAGACTTGGGGCCACACATCCCGATGGCAACCGCGTACACTCCCCAGAAGAGGAAGGAGGGAGGCTACAGACGGAACCCCCACAATCCAGGGGCTAGAGTCCAGAGAGCCAGAGACGACGGGCAGCCCACCCCCCCCGGCAGGCCGGCACCCCCAGCACGAGCCAGGCATGCGGCCCCCGAGGCCCCAAGCGCCCGAGAGCAGCCCGACACCCGGCAGAGCCCCCCCACGCGCCAAAGAGGCCCAAGCCACCCCCAGGTCACGGCCGCCAAGGGAGCAGGCCAAAAACCATGCCGAGACATCCGGCCACACATCCCGGGACCCACGGGCACCCACACCCCAGGGGCGGCAGTGACGACCAGTGGGGAGCAGCGTGGAGCGGTAGGGAGGGGTAACTCCCACCCTCCGTGTCCCACCGGTGCCAAGGCTTGGCAAGCCACCAACCCAGGCCCAGCTGTCCACACACACACACTCTCACAAGCACGCACGTACACACACACACACACACGTACCAGTCATTCCCTCATGTACACACACGCACATACACACGCACGCACATTCGCATGCACCAGTCACACACTCATGCATACGCACATGTAACATACATGGACACCTAATGTGGGAGAGCGGGTACCAGCACCAAGCCAGCGGCAACCCAGGGAAGCAGCCAACCCAGCCCCGAACAATGAGCCAGTCCCCATCCCAGGCGGGGTGCATGGAACCGGGGTGTGTTACATACTTCTAATCAACAACAGTCTTTGCCTTGGCTAAAAAGCAGATGAGGAGGGACCACCAAAATATCTCTAGCTAGTCGTGTTAAACACCTCCGATATTTAGGACATTTGGGCGCAAGTTCGGGCGTCAAAAATGTGGCAAAAAACTTCAAGACAAATTTACTAGAGCAATTTGATGTTGCTTTATTTACATTTTGTCAAACACCGCCCCTCATTTCTTTATACTTTGCTAGGAAAATAGAAAAAGGTGCAGTGATTTATTGGAATGTCCAAACATACGTGGAAATACAGAATATAAGGCTAAATATGTACAATTCTAACAAGCTTTAAGATCAAAATTTGGTATGAACAATTTAAAACACAGCCTGAGCTCTCAGCCAGCTTTCTTGTAATGTCTTTAAGTAGTCTTCAGGAATAGTTCTCCAGGCTTCTCGAAGGACAGTCAAAGCTCTTCTTTGGATGTTTCTGTCTTTTGTTCTGTTCTCTGTAGAGATGATCCCACACTGCTTCAATCGTGTTGAGCTTCAGGCTCTGGGGAGGCCAATCCATGACTGATAGAAAACTACATATTGGATCACTAACTATGAATTTACTGCATTGGCAGTGTGTTTGGGATCATTGTCATGATGAAAAATGAAGCTGTTGCCAATCAGATGCTTTCCAGAAGGTATTGCATGGTAGTCAGAATCAGCCAGCCCTTTTCTGAGGTGAATTTCATCAGCTTTGATCAGATGACTATTCCTCAAGACCACTTTGAAAACAAGAGAAACAAGGCGTGGCTCAAGATTTTTGCACAGTACTGTACCCGAATTAGCCATGAGCAGCTCCTGTCTGCAGTGAAAGCATAGAAAGAAAGAAAACTCTCACCAAACCGCTTTAACACTGAAGAAAATGTAGAAATATACAGATTTCCAGGCACGTTCTGAATGGTTTTTGGTTGGTCCACGCTGCTGCATAAACACCCACAGAAACTGGAACGTCAAGCTGAGTGTAAAAAAAAAATCTGTCTCATGTTTGTGTGTTCAGTTATGATTTCCAGAAACAAACAAAAAAGATGTTTTTATGCATAAAAACAATGAAAATCTGCATATTTCTACTAAAACCAAACTGTAGCATCTCTTCTGTCGTCTCACTCCTACATTCCAAAACTGGCATAAAATTGGGTGATGTGGAGTTATGGTTTTGAACATGTGTGAAATATCCAAGATTTTCTCAGCATATTTCCACATGTGTACATAGCGTACATCATTATTTACTCAAGTACATGAGTAGGAGTGCAACTGTAGTCCCAAAACTTTGGGCATGTCAGTATTTTCTCTCAACGAATCTAAAAGGAAAAACAAAATACTAAATTAATTACTCAAATCGGGCAAAGCGGAGGTTGTTATCAGAGAAGCAGAGGTCAGCGGGAGTTCAGGAGATGGTTTTGGAGTTCATGCGAAGGTTAGACGCTGTAGCAGAGCTCAAGATGGGTTCACTCTGGGTTGATTGATATTAGGCTTTTTTTAAAAAAAGGAGAATAATTCACTAATGATGAGCTGATGAAGTTTATTGGAGGTTCAGTGGAAGGTGATGGGTTCAATCGAGGGTCGAGCCAAAGCTCCAGATGGGTTTGTTTGAGGAGTTTTTGAGGGTTATGAAAACAGTCAAAAGTTCAGCTGCCGGTCATGTCCTCAATAGTGAGTGTGTGCGTGTGTGTGTGTGTGTGTGAGAGAGAGTGTGTGTTTGCAGTACCTGGTACCTCCTGGATGACCACCTGGCTGAAGTCGCAGATGACGTCGGGCAGCAGGTATCGTCGTGGGTCGCCGATCTCGTACACCAGCTGCTCGGCGACGGTGCCAAAGGAGACGAGGCCGCCGGTTTTGGGCGGTTTGGAGAGAACGAAGGAGCCGTCACTGGAACATTCGACCACTGGGAAACCCATGTTGTCCCTGAGACCCAGAAACAGGCCAGGCATTGACCTTCTACTGAACTCATTTCATTTTCAATATTTATGAAGATATTTCCTTCACAGAGAGCATGTGTGTGCACAATCAAATAACCACGTTTATGAGGGCCAGTGTTAGCTTTAGTCACTGGGCTTAACGATTTTTCGGCAGGTCCTCGGTAAAGAAAAGGTTTTTCAAGGTTTCAGACCTGCTCGGAAGGTCTGAAACCTTTGCTCGCAAAAATGTACTTATTGTGAACAGCAAAGGGAGAACTCTAAAGACAACACATTTCTTTAAGACTATAAGCAACTGCTTTTTAAACGTTTCTGTCTTTTATGGTTTCAGAATAACAAAATTCATATTGTGGAGGCAAATCTTTGGGAAATCTGGACGGTCAGTACTTCCTAACGGCCTCTTCGATGAGTATCACAGCTTGTAAATGCCTTTTGTACCACATGCAGAAAGTTTCTACTTTCTGGAAATTTGGGGGGTTTACTTCACGGCACTGATTTTGTTTTAGATCTGTCTGCAAATGACTGCTGATTTTTGTGTCTGTGAACTTTGGGAACTGTGGAAAGAACCATGAAAAAAGCTGCTGAGCTAGTCCATTGTTGACTTTGAGGTTTTTTCAGGATTATTATCTTTTTTTCACCTTCTGATTTATGACACACTGATGTCTGCTTCGAGGATCTGGTGGTCTTTAATTTAATACATTCTTGCCTCTTATGGTGAAATCTCTCTGTTGCCGCTGGCTGCAACACAAATCCAAAGCATGATGGAGCCAAACAGTCGGAGAGGTCTTCTCTTCCTGAAACGCCACACTCATTTTTCCTAATTGCGGATTAAAGTTTGGTTTTACCTCCACCGGCCCACTGCACGGCTTTCCAAAACACTTCACGCTTGTTTTGATGTTCACCTGCAATCTTCACACACTGAACTTTGTGGTGAGGATGATTTTCTGCTGAACCTGCAGGTTACATTTGCACCAAAAGAACAAACTAACAGCACTCAAGAGTCTTCTGAATTTTTCCTGAAGCTCTTCTATTGTCAGTCTGGAGTTTTGATTTGCCTTTCTAACAACACAAGTAGCCGCCACTTCTTACTGACTTTACAAACTGAAGAAATTATTACCTAAAAACATTAAAAAAAAAATTCTTTCTATCTGCTGTTTAAATACTGACCCAGTGACCTGTATTGATAGATATGGTTTGAGAATCCATCCACCCAGTTCCTTCTCCTTATCTGGGGCTGAGTCATGGGGGCAGCAGCCTGAGCAGAGAACCCCAGACCTCCTCTCCCAGCTCATATAAAGGACCCCAAGGTGTTCCCAGGCCAGCTGAGAAATATAATCTCTCCAGCGTGTCCTGGGTCTGCCCTGGGGTCTCCTCCTGGTAGGACACGCCAGGAACCCAAGAAGACCTCACCCTAGAAGCGCCCAGGAGGCATCCTAGTCAGGTGCCTGAAACACCTCAACTGACTCCTACCAAATGGCCACACTCCTCACCAGGGAGAGGCCAGCCACCCTTCAGAGGAAGCTAATTTCTGCCGCTTGTATTCGTGATCTCATTCTTTCAGTCACTACCCAAAGCTCATGAGCATAGGTGAGGGTAAGAACGTAGATCGACCGCTAAATCGACAGCTTCGCTTTTACACTGAGCTTCCTCTTCACCACAACAGAGCGGCGCAGCGTCCGCATCACTGCAGACGCAGCCCCGATCCGTCTGTCGATCTCCGGCTCCCTTCTCCCGTCACTTGTTGGTTTGAGGAATGTTTGCCAGTCCAGTTTGTACTGAAATTCTTACCAGTCTGGAACTTTATGCCAGTCGGTGAAGATGCCTCCTGTACTCTGAGCGCCGCACTCGATCAGGTGACCTGCAAGACTGAAACACAGAAACAATTACAGCAAAACATTTACAGAGATGCTTCTATGTTCATCTTAAGCAGATATTATTTGTTGTTCTCTTTTCTCTATCTTCTAATTATGTACTAATGTTTGTTCAGAATAGAAAATACAATATATAAATAAATTTTTTTTCAATTGAATGTTGCTTTATTTATTTATTCAGGTTTTTCTTCGCAATCCTTATTTAGGTCCACTGTGATTTGCATTGTGTTTGTAATTTTTATTGCAGCTTTTTAAATTATTACAGTTTATTGTGTGTTTTTATTTAATACTTTAATTCTCTCTCTATCTCATATATAATATATATATATATATATATATATATATATATGTTTTCAGTGATTTTTAAATGTCAATTAGATTTTTAGTTGTTTTTTTTTTTTAAACTTTGCTATATTTTTAAAAAATGTTTAAAGTTTAATTTTTACCTAGTTAGTTTGTTACTTGTGACATTTAACTGTTTGAAGCCCTTTTTGTTTTATTGCAACTTTTGTTGTATATTCATTATTTTTCATTAATTAATACTTTGCAGTTTTTGATCCACATCAAACAATGTAAGAAGCACCAGAGTTTGTGTGTTTGTGTGTGTGTGTGTGTCTACCTCCCAGCTGCCAGCAGGTCGTAGTCGTTCTTCTCCCATCCAAACTGCAGCAGATAAGAAACACAGACAGACATCACGTCTCTGAAGTCGGCTCAAAGCAAACATACTGACAGATTGTTGGAAGAAGATAAAAGTCTCGATGAAGTCTGCCTCAAGTGGCTGCTAAAGGAACTGCAGCTATTGGCACTTCTGCTCGTTCCTGCTTCTTCACAGCAAAGGATTTGGGGAATTAAACCCTAAAAAAAAGTCACTGTGACTCTTATGATGGTCCTGCAGCAGCTGCAGCAGGCTGACAAAATTTCCTTCATAGAGAAATGTTGGGAAAATGCAGTTACATTTAAAAAAAAAAAAAAAAAAAAAAAAAAAAACCTACAGCATGCATGAGTGGCCCCAGGGCCACGGCGCTGTCCACACAGCGTCCTGTCACCACGATGTCCGCTCCGAGGTCGAGGCAGTGGCGGATTGGGACGGCCCTGGAAACGGAGACAGGAGAGGACGGCAGTGTTTATCAGCAGGTGTTTCAGCTGCAGGTGAAATCTGAGACACGATGCGGTGCGTCCGTACCCGAGGTAAGCGTTCATGCTGTGCAGCGTTTTAGGCAGCTGCTGTCTGCCGCCGCTGTCCACCATCCTTACCTCAGACAGGCTGCTCCTCTGAGAAGCAGAAAGAAGAGGATTAAATGTCTAATCAATAACACCAAATAAGGAGCTGTGATGTCAGAGGCGGCGCCTTACGTGGGGCATGAGGTCATCACCGGTCACCACGGCAACCTTGAGCTCAAGCCCCGCCTTCTTGGTGACTTCCTGTATGGCTTCGGCGCAGGCCAGAGGGTTCACGCCGCCTGCATTGGTGACCACACGAATACCTGACAGGAGGAGAGGCTGTCGTTTATGACATCGCCTGCTGCCATGGAAACACGCTTCCCGCTATATTGTTTACTCACCTTTCCTGTGGATGTCGTTGATAAAAGGAGCCAGAGCGACCTGGACGAAGTCCGGAGCGTAACCGAGGTTCTGCAGAGGGGAAAAGTCAGCTGTTAATGCAGAGGGGAGGGAGATGGTGCAGCGCTGCCCCCTGCAGGCAGAGAGCTGCGACCACAGGCAGAAAAATCCTCAAACCCGTCTCTTTAGTCACTTCATTTTCTGTGTAACACAAACATTTATGTTTGTTTAAGACTTCAGTGTAACAAGCATTTAAAACACTGGTGCTGGTTGCCTGCAGCAGATAAAATAAACGACACATTTAGTTTGGACTTCATAATTTACAGATTGTGCATCAATGACCTTTAGATTGTGAGCTTTGACAAAGAGCCACTACATACAGTCTATCAGACCGCCTGCCATAAAAACAAGAAAACACATTTTAGAAATCTTTAAAAAAAAAAAAAAAGTGTTTAAAGCTAACAATTATATTTATGTTTATGAGACAAATGACAAACTGAATTTACATTTTTATACCCAAATCTGAGCCGGCACACTGGACTCGTCCGAGGAGTCGAATCAATCAAACGTAACATTCAACCACAAAGAAATTTGTCTGTTTGTCTGTTCTTCAGTTCTCAAACCAAAAGGTGGAGAGACCCAGGTATTTACACCCCAGTGGGTGTAGTCCCCTGGAGGTGGTTGTGACCCTCTGTTGTTCATGTGCATAATCACAACAGAGGGTCACAACCACCTCCACTCCAAACTCCTGGGTCTCCACCTTTGTTAATTTTGGTGTAGCATAAACCTTACACTGGATGGTGGTCTAATAAACTTGTTAAGCACTGTACGTAGTGTGTATACACTTTATATTTACATAATAAATAAAACTAAAATGTTCAGAGCAAATATAAAAATATTTAAAGAAGTGCTTAATGAAGAGTAAATAGAAATGTTTGCAATATAACAGAAAATGCCAAAATACACTAAATAAATACAATTAAAAGCTGAAATGAGGAACCAAAAAAATTACGTTTAATTACACAGACGTCGATTGTCACCCAATTCAGACCAAATCATTAATTTTCAGATAAATCCCCCCTATATAATTATATTATTATAATTATATATTATATTTCTAGAATGTATTAAATTTATAGTTTACAAATATAAATTTGTAATTCATATTTATATATAAATTGTTTGGATTTTTACATAAATAAGAACAAATATTCTACATTTTAACCATAAAAAGTCCAAAATAAATTAAAAAATAAAATTAAAATCCCACGATCTGCAATTTTCAGAAAGCTCTTGATATAATTATATTTATATTATGAAACTATGCGACACATGATGTAAAATAACATATGAAATAAAATGCCAATAAAAAACATCTGCCTCTAGCTTCAGACATGATGAGCTGTGAATAAATATAATTTCCATTTGAATTATTCTGTTCTGAATATTAACAAATTAATAAGACAATTCCTAAATTGTGCATTTTCAATATAAGATCAAAAATATTAAACTTTAATTTAGATAAAATAAATAAAAATTTAAAAGAATTTAAAATAAAAAAAAAAAGACAAATTGAAAAATTTAAATACAATTTTGTAAAAAAAAAAAAAAAAAAAAAAAAGTAAAACAAAAACAAAAAATATCAAAAATTAATAAGCTAGAAATAAATTACATCAAAAACTTCTGGCATGATCAGCTGTATAAAACTAACACATCTGATCATTATTATACAAATTTATAATACTGAATATATATTTGTTAATTATAATGTGCAGCTGAATTATTCTTTTTTTAATAAAAATTTCTGCACACAGAGTAAACTGACTCGTGCTACAATCGGCTCATCTTTCGGCTTCACACTCGTTTAAAGTGAGATTTTTCTCTTTGTGGTAAAAAGCCGGAGGCGGCGTTGTGGACACGGACAGACGGGAACTCACGGGCATCTTGGTTTTGGCGGCAGTGAGCAGAGACATGGTGATCTCACTGAGGTAGTCAAACACCAGGAAGTCCAGCTTCCCGCTGTAGATCAGCTGAGGCACTGAAAATACAGAAGAAGAGGGTTAACAGCAACGCAGCAGCTGGACTGATTAAAACAGCTCACTCTGCAGCACCTTGAAAGGTCACAGACAAGTTCAGTTTTAACACTGAAGGGTCACAGATCCCATCCATCTCTCAGAAGCCAGTGAAGAGCTTGGGAAAGATGTTCAACAGCAGCCTCAGGGACACTGCATCTGTGCAGGCAACCTGCCAGGAATTTGATGGCTGGCTAAGGGCAGTTGACTGATCAGGGCTTCCAGGCAAATTTAAAGCGTGGATATACCAGCATGGTATTTTGCCAAGGATATTATGGCCACTGACATTCTACAAGGTCCCAATTTCCATCGTGGGGACCTTGGAGAGGAAGGTCAGCAGCTGCCTCAGGAGATGGTTGAGACTGCCTCGAAGTCTCAGCAATATCGCCCTCTATGGAAACAGCACAAAGCTTCAGTTCCCCCGGAAGTCTTTGGAAGAAGAGTTAAAGGTCACACAGAAAAGAAAGGTTCTGATCTACAGTGATTCTAGAGACCCGAAGGTGGCCCAAGCAGGAGTGGTGGTGAGTGAATCAGAAAGTCACTTGGACGGACCTCTGGCGTGCGGAGCCGCAACGCATCACCTTCCTGGTGCGGGCAGTGTATGACATCCTGCCCAGCCCAGCTAACCTCTTCACCTGGGGGAAGGTGGAGACACCAAATTGCCCACTGTGTCCAGCA
This sequence comes from Archocentrus centrarchus, assembly GCF_007364275.1. NCBI lineage: Eukaryota > Metazoa > Chordata > Actinopteri > Cichliformes > Cichlidae > Archocentrus > Archocentrus centrarchus. Next base: position 5,759,654 of record NC_044363.1, on the reverse strand, counting down.
AGATTATCGTTAGAGCACATTTTGAGCTCCTGTCCAATAGCACGCGGCCAGGGCCGTTATACCTGGCGCCATAACCAGTTGCAGAAGCCATCAGCAAGGGGATCAGCAGCTGCAGCCGAATGTGCAACATTACCAGCTCAATGGTCTTTATCAACAGCTCGGGACTGGAAGCTCTCAGTGGACCTGGAGAAACAGCTGAGATTCCCACAGCATACTGTCAGAACCACTCTGAAGCCGGATATCCTTTTGGTCTCGGAGTCTACCAAGAAAATCATTATCATGGAACTGACAGTTCTGTGGGAGGATCGCATGAAAGCAAAAGGTCTAAATATGATCAATTGGTGACAAGCTGTCATGAGCAGGGCTGGAAGGCGAGATGTATGCCCATTAAAGTAGGCTGCAGAGATTTTGTGGGGCACTCAGTACACTGGGCTTTACAGGAGGAGCGAGGAGCAGAGCCATCAAAAACATCACTGAAGCAGCCGAGAAAGCCTCGAGACGGCTCTGAATACAAAGAGATGGTCCATGCGGGACAAGCGGTTGCTACCTGAACACAGCCTGTAGTCTGATCAACTGTGGTCGGGTCGCCTGGGAGAGGGTGTATGATGTTGGAAGAGCCGAAACACCCGATAACCCCAGGATACATCACTGATGAGGTGTTCAGGTGCATCAGTAGATGTATTTTAGAACTAGAACTTTAACCTAAACACTCGCAGTCTTTATGCAACAGCTTGTGGCCGAAATGTCTTTATTTATCTAAAAGAAAACACAGAATCATCTTCTCCCCCTCTTAAATCTGTACCAGTGCTGTTCTGATGCTCAGCTCTGAATATTCATCACAATCAGAACAAACCCACTTCATACATGAATATCTTTATATGTTTGTGCAGAATTTAGCAAAAGCTCTCAACAGAGAGCCCTCTGCTGCCTCAATTTTAAATAAAAAGACTCAGAGAAGATTCTAAACCACCACAAAGCAAAATAAATAAGAGAGACAATTCAACAGGACAAAATATAAAAACAAAGCATACAGAAACATCCATCCTCTTCCACTCATTCTGTTTAGGGTCCCAACTGTCCTAGTGTGAGACGCAGAGTACACATACAAAAACATATCACAGCAAAATAAATCACATTGATGAGAGCTGGTATCTATACACAAGCAGCCTCTGTGGAGCAGACAGCACCACAGTCTGTAGTGTCATTAGTGTAGCCAATAATCAACTGTTTCTTTATCACATTAATAACAATCTAAGATTTTTCAATAAGTCTGAACAGTTTGAAATCTCCTCACATTTCAACCTCAATTTTTAATTTTTACCCTAAATAAGTTTTGCGTGGAGCACTGAGCTCAAGAGTGAATTATTCTTAATTTTTATTTAATTATTTATGGTATTCTTGTGGTATAAAAAGCTATTAAAAAATGCTTAAAAAACACCCTTTGTCATCTCCTCAGCCTTCTCACCGCCCTCAGTGCAACCTTCACGCCTCCCCTCTCTTCACCTTTATCCTAACATTACATCTGAGACAATGTGACCTAATGTAGCCTAATGTTTTTAAAAAGTAAGCTTTAATGGGAGCCTCCAATGCCCCACACCCCACCCACACTACATGCCCCTGGAAAAACTCACAAGAACACATAACTACAACAAATAAACAAAAAGGATAACAGACCACAACAGAAAAGCAAAGAACAAAAACTGCAAACAAACCAAAATGAATGAAAGAGAGACAAAAAAAAAAAAAAAAGACCACAGCTGAACAAAAACTAAAGGGCTTACAAAAGACAATACCACTACAAAACAATCACAAAACACCCCACAAAGACACAAAAACAACCGAAAAATAGAACACAAAAACAAAGAAACCACAATAACAATAACACTCCGGATTCTCTCGGTTTTGCTCTTGTGTCGGAGATAAAATAAAGTTGTAACCAGTGACGTCACTGCGACGCTGACGCTGCGATACGCGTTTCGAACCCTGGGCTTACTACTGGCTCTGGGACGAAAAAAATAAATAAGTAAAAAAATCACGTGATCCATGACGCCCGAACCAGAAACCGCTTCATTCCCAGAATGAATCGCCTGAAAAAAAAAAAGAACAAAAAAAAGAATGAATGTTCACGGTCCAGTAACGTGAAAAAGTTTCGATCCGAGAACAGCTGAAAAACTAATTTAAAACTTTGAGTGTTCCCCAGGCCACACAATCAACCCCTGCCATGGTCACACACACGCACACCCACTTTGTGCCATGTTTTCTCTGCACGCTCTCCTCAATAACGCAACACACAGTCTTTATTTGTAAATAGAACATGATATCGTGATATTCCTTCATAATGTGTGCCTCAAAGAATGCAAAGATGCTTCCGAACAAAAGGTCTTGTCCTGAAAAAGTACGGTAGATAACTGAGGCGTGTGTGTAATTTAAAGCCTCGCACGTCTCCAGGAGAGGGCGCTGTAACTGCAGCTTCGAGTAATGAACGCATTTTCAAAACAACTGGCTCAAGTTTCCTGGCTGGTTGTGTTTCATAAAGAATTCATTTGCACATCAATAGTTTTAACTCTTAAAAAAAACAACAACAAAAAACATCACCGTTGTCGTCACGGTTGGTCACGTGACAACCTACCTGAGGTGGCCGTGTCCCCCCAGAACCCGGAGGCGCAGCCGACCCGGACCGGCTCCCTGCGGCCGGAGCTCGCGGAGCTCCCGGGTCTGTTTTGGTGCTCCAAGCTGGATGACCGCGCAGCCGAGGAGCGCAGGCGCAAACAGTTTCCGCTACGACTCAAACAGACGCTCTTTTCTGCTCCTCTGCCGCGCGACAGCCCCCTAAAGGGCGCAGGCGCGGCGCGGAGTAACTGCGGAAAGTTGGACATACTTTAAAAAATATATATTTTCGGAGCTAAAGTGCGAGAAAAGAGGCAGAAACTAACTCCGCCAGGTTCAAGGTGCACCTGCACGCCTACGAAAACAGTCCGACGGGGAACGCATCACGGTGGTTCCGCTCACCCCGGATGGGTTCCTGTTTATTTCAGAAGCCAAAAAAAGAAAAAAAAAAAAAAAAGAATAGCTTCACTGCAGCTCCGCCAAGGAAACTATAACTCACATTACAACAATATACAATCACGTAGCTCAGTGAAATAGAATATTATATATACAGCAAATACAACCGTAACAGGGCGAGAGGCAGAGTGCACTCCTCACCAGCCTTGCGCTTCATATTTAATGATACAACATGAGTACATTTACCCCAAAGTGTGTGTTTGTTTTTGTTCACGTCTTGGTAACTGTACTGTTGTACCAAATTTAGAGCATGTGTGAAAACCTTTAAAGTCATTTTAGATACATTGAAAAAATGTGAAAATTGTCCTATAAATTAGATTGATAAATAACAGACAAACAGGACATTTGGGGAAATAAATAATTAAATAGTAGTAGGAAGCACAGACAAGCACAGCAAAGTTATTGACTACATGAATCTTTTTTCAATAATAAATATGTTAAATTTTACAGGTAACCCAAAGCATATTAATAATACACAGCAGGCAGCAAATAAACAAGTGAAACAGGACACATTGAAACATTGATTCATAAACCCCTGTCACTCCTACTGCACACCTCACCACTGTCTCGCCATCGTCATACACGTCCTGCACCACCCTCACATACTTCTCTGCCCTGAAAATGGACTGTTACTTTGCTCAGAGGAGAAGATCATGTATAAGAAATAAAGTGGACATCAAATATCAGTGTGTATCACAAAAATATATGGAAATTAAATATGGCCATACAGCATCACGTAAAAATGATTATCCAAGTCCTCAGATATGGTGTTTAGACTATTCAAAACATTGTTTTTACCAATAATAAGAAATACAAGCTTTATTTAGGTTTCTGCAGCATCATCTCTCCTCATGTTAGCCTCAATCAGCGAGGTGTAACATTAATACTTAACACAACATCGTCTAAGATCACCCAAACACTGGAGACCTTGATCCCCATTTAAGCTTTTAAAGAGGACAGAAAATATACAGCAGGCAGGAAATACATAGCAGGAACTGAAGCATCATATTAGCACTGAGTGAAACTGTTTAAACTTGTGTGTGAAAGTGGGTGTGAATAATGGGCTCGGTTTTCTCCAGCAAATCCCAAAAAGAGACGTAAATATTGATTTCTGCAGTTTTCTGAAAGGTCTACGTGGACTAAATGGCATTAGATCCAACCAGAAAAGTTTAAATCATAAATAAGTAAACTATTCTTTGTAAAATGCTTTACTTGCGCACTCAAAGCACTTTATGCAGCATTCCTTATTCATACAAGAACTTCACCCTCGGATACTTTGGCGTGCTGACTGATATAGCCTGGGATTGAACCATCAGCTTTCTGATTAACAGATTACTGTTCTACCTCCTGAGCTACAGCAACATTATCCACGGACAAGAAAACATGGCACACGAAGCCACAGATAGGACCACTCATTTTGGAAGTGTACATATAGGTTTTATTTCAGGGCCTGCAGAAACGACGGATCCTGTCGTTTGGATTGGAGGGCATGTTGTGCTACATAAAAAAAAATGAAACACTTTAACTTTAGCTTTCAATTGTTCAATCAGGTTTCTACCACTTCGCGCCCTGATGACGTATCCCATTCAGTTTTCTTCCCACAGCATGATGACACACACGATGACAGCTTTCCTGCTCTGTGCAGAAACAGCAGAGGAAGAACCAGACGGCTGGGTATGCTCAGCCAGACTGCCGATTCCACCAGCACACAAAGCTCTTCAGTATCGACCAACTGCACTTTTTCTAAGAGAAAAAAAATCAGGATTCCAGAAAACCTCAACAGCAGCACACCTGTTATGGCCATGATCATGTGGAAAGCTCTCTGCTTTGATTGGTCAACCCGCTCCATGTTCCCGGCCAGCTCCCCTGGCCCTGGACGAATCAGAGCATGGAAGACAGATGCGCAGCAGAACAAAATAACTAATATACAGATGCCCATGTAGGAGAAAAATGGGATTTCAGTAAAATTTGGCCAGTAGGACTCTTCTAACCACATCCATCCAATGTCCGCCAGCCAAACGCACACAGTGCTGATGTTTCTAATCCTGACCCTGTTAGATTCTCGCAGATGCCTGTAGGTGATGGGGTGAACGACAGCCAGGTAGCGCTCCAAACAGGTCAGGACATGAAATGTAATCTGTAAGGGTAAGATCATGCTGGAGAGATAATTCTGTAATGTAGACAGTGTATTATTACCAGTATATTTGTAGAAATTACTTAAGACTCTCAGAAAAACTCCCAAAATCTCTAAAATCATCATGTTGTAGGTGAAGAAGTCAGAGTGGCTAATCGTCATCCTTGCAGTTATAGAGCGCTGATGCCTCCAGCGCTGGAAACCCATGCAGAGGATGAGGATGTAGAGCGGTAAGAGGAGGAGGACGCTGGTAGCGGTGTAAATGGTATGCATGACTCTGCTGGGTACTGAGCGCTGGCATTCTAACTCAGAGGAGATGGAGTTGTTGGTAGAGGTGGAGGAGAAGAGAGGGGGTGCAAAACTGAGGGAGGATGAAGAGTTGACGGACATGACCTGTAGAAGACAGCAAGAAAAATAGCAAGAAAAATAGAATATAATTTGGTACAAGGATACAGCTTATCACTCATGCAAATTATGGTGTTTTTTTTCAATAGAAATGCACAGAGCATATTTGTCCTTCTGCAGGGAAGGCTCATGAAGAGTGAGCGAGTAAGGAAAGTTTATTTATTAAGTGCTTTTCACATACTAACACTCACAAAGCGCTGAACACAATAAAAAAATTAATATGGGAGTTAAACACCGTGGCAGGCAATAAAAAGACATAATAGAGCTCCAAAAGAATGAAAGAAAAACAAAAATAAATTAAATAAATTGGTCAAATTCTCAACAGAAAGCCTGTTTAACCAAAAATGTTTTTAACTGCTTTTCCACAGTCAACTGAACATACTTGTAGTGGTAGACTGTTCCCCAGTCTTGGTGCTACAGACTGAAAGGACCTGCCCCTCCTAGTCTTTAGTCGTGTACGGGGAACAATTAAAAAACTTGAACTGAACTGAAATTTCTGAGCCTGCGAACACACTAGCAGCAGTGTATTATGTAAGCAGCTGAGAAACCTCATCTGGAGCCTGGCCATTCAGTGCTCTTGGAAATACAAGAATTTTAAAATGAATCTTAAAATCGAATGGGAGCCAGAGTGAAGAACATAAAACAGGATTAATGTGAGCTCACTTGCACGAATGTGCTAATAGGCTGGCCGCAGCATTTTGTATAGCTTGGAGGTGTGAAAGAGAGGATTTATCCAAGCCAGTAAACAGGGCTTTACAACAATCTAAACACGATGACACAAATACATGGATAAAGAAACCATATGTCACAATTTAGAAATGTTCCTTAAATGAAAAAAACAGAAACGAGACAAAGATCTTACATGTGAGCAGAAGCCCAGAGCGGAATCAAATATTACACCAAGATTACGAATGCTGGACTCAGCAGCTAGACAAAAAGAGGCAAGAGCCTGAGTGATTTTCCGATATAGTTCTGTAGGAGCTATAATTGTGGTGTCAGTCTTGTTGGCGTTTAAAACAAGGTAGTTACTGGAGAGCCAATCTCTAATTCAGGTTAAACTCTGGACCAGCGTGGACAGCCTATCCAGCTGGTGGTGCCTTAAAGACATATACAGCTGAATGTCATCAGCATAGAAAAGAAATTACATTAGATTTTATATTATTTTAAACTCATCCACAAGTGCCACACAACCATTTTGTCATGCTTTGAAAGCAATAGCACTCTCTAGGCACGTGGACAGGACAGGCAAAGTGTGACGAGAGGTTTATTTATAACAATAACAATGTAAAGAAAAAGTCTCTCTTTATATACATTTCATAAACGCATTTAGCCCCATAAAGAATCTTATTCTACACCATCTTGTAATTTTCAGCCACCTTTTTGCTGCAAATGCAAGCCTATCATGTCTTTTCTGTGACTGTGTCCTGTTCACAAAGGCTGGGGCTTGTCAAACAGAGAGAATCGGCTTCTTCTGGTTGTTCTCGGCATGTCCCGGATAATGCTGAGATTTTTTATGTTGACCGGATATTTCTAGCCATAGACAGCATACATTAACACATCTTCCACACTGCTGAGATTGGTTCAACTGCAATGCTGTACGCATTAAAAATTTAGAAGTATCCCTAACAGTTTAGCTCGGAAGAAAGGTGAAGGTGCCCAGACAAGAGTGCAGAAAAAGACTTTAAGCACTGGAAACAAAGGCAGTGCAAAAATCACAAAAGGGCATCTTTCTTGTTTGCAAACTGTGTATTTAATTTTTTTTTTAATACTTCATGTGAGACAGTGATGAATCTAAACTCAAACATTAGATATTGTTGTAATCGCTTAACAAATAGTTATATTTCTTCATTTCCAATATGTATAGAATGTAATCAATGTTTTTGTTTTTCACAAAGTTCTACAAAGGACGTGTAAACTTAAATTTAATTAAATTATTACCAATTTTTCACACCAAAAAAAAAAATCAAAACATCAATAAAGACTGAATAAACATTTCTGAAAGAATTTATGTGTATACATCTCTGATGCTTATCAATATAGTTATAAAAATCTTACAAACCTTACAAGAATGATACCTTTACAAAGTATCCACAAGTACATTTTTAAATACCTCAGCAGTGTGTTCCTGGTTGACCTTCTCCAGTTCCTCCAAGCTGTCTGACTGCCCTTCTCTGGTATCTGATTATTTCTCAGTACATTAAGCTGTGTGTCCTGATTATGATGTTTGTGTGTAAAGAAGAGGCGTGAACTTGCTTTTTTTTGTTGTTGTTGCTGGTCATATTTTATTAAGCAAATTTCAAATTATTGTGTCACATGTAGATCAGATCGCAGGGTCAGAAGCACAAATATTTGAATAAAAAAAAAAAATCTGCTGGGAGTTTGCAAAGAAATGCAAACATAGCAAATGTATTCATTAAATTACTTCATTAAATTACAATCTTGTTACAATATGTAACTATAGTCATTTATACACACATTTTAATCTTTCCTTCACAGTAAATTTAATTTCTACAATTTGAAAAACTCATTAAGTCATAACCAACTATGCTGAAACTAATGCAACAATCGTATGGCTCGTTTATTTAATCCATTCGGACAAACATTCATATCACTCATAAGCAAAGAGCTGTGTATTCAAATTTAATCCTGCATTTATCACAGCACACTCAGCCTGTGTGCACACGACCGCTGTCAGAACTGGCCAAAGGTCATGTTTGATTATTGTTTTAAAAAACAACAACACACCTGTGAGTTATTAGAATACTGATTTATTACCACGCGGTTTTAGATTAATTCTTTTTCATCTACAAGCAGTTTACATTGTAATTCCAGTACAGTACACATATTTTGTTTTGTTGGAATGTGTGTGTTTAAATTCAACACACACGCAAACGCACAACATCCATCAATATTCATGGCAGCTGTCAGCTAAGAACAGAAAACTGAGTTGTATGTGAAGAAGTCAGAGTGGCTCATTGTCATCCCTACGGGTGCAGATGGCTCCAACGCTGGAAACCCATGTAGAGGATGAGGATGCAGACTGGAAAGAGGAAAAGTATGCTGGAGAAGGTGGATGTGGCATCAATGAGTGCTGGCATTTTAAGTTGAAGAGACAGTGGTGTTGGTGGAGTTGGAGAAGATGAGAAGGGCAAGACTGAGGGATGAGGAAGAGTTGATGGACATGTCCTGCAGAAGACAGCAAAAAGAGTAACATAGGATTATTTCATGTAATTTGGAAGCTAGAACATTAATTTATCACTTATGCAGATGATAGTCACAGGAAAGGCAGAATGAATAGGAAATGAACGGTCTATTTACAATTGCACGCAATGTGCTAAAGTGGTGCAGTGGATGTGCAAGGGGATTGTCTGTTGGGTTTAATATGGCTCGTGTTCAGCAGTGTAACAGCTCTGTGGTAGCAGCGGATTCTCAGTCTTGAGGTCCAGGTGTATAGTGTCCTGTAGTGCCTCCCAGAAGGCAGGGCGTGAAGAGGGAGTGTCGGGGATGATCCAAATAAAAAAACACACTCAGCTGTCATTTTGCCAATGGGAAAAAAGAGGAACTGGCTACAGTTGGTAAGGTATGTTACAATCTTCTGTAATAGTAAACAGTCACTGGTTCTGCCATTGCTATCATTGCTATCTGCCAGGCGCATTTGGACCCGGAAATGACGTCGGACTTAAAGACCGGATGTACAGTGGGTCCTGTATATGTCGTCTAGTCTGGCGAGCTGCATTCCAGTCGTTCTCTCGGCAGTCTTGATGAAGCACTGGAGAGCTTTTCTGTTGTCTGCAGTGCAGCCTGAGTACCGTACTGAGATAGAGTAGTGATGGGAAGTTCGGCTCTTTTCTGAGAGCTGGCTCTTTAGGCTCGGCCCCCAAATGGCTCTTAATGTAATGTAGCACTTACTTGTTGAGCCTGCCATGGTGTTTTTTTCAGGAAGAGAAGGTCAACGTTTGGAATTGCCTAGTCTGCCGTAAATTCCAGAAACTGGAAAGCATTAGTGGCTCTCTGCATCTCTGTTCACCCCTTCTGTATGGGCCTTAAGTTCTTCAAACAGTATTACTGATGAGGCAAAAACATGAAGCCTGCAGTGAGTGAAGTGCTCTATTGGGGTGATACAGTACTATGAGGTCTTTAAGATAAGATGAGGCCTGATTATTCAAGACGTTGTATGTGAAAAGAAGGATTTTAAATTCAAGTCTGGGTTTAACAGGGAGCCAATGAAGAGAAGCCAATATGGGAGAAATCTGCTCTCTCCTTCTAATCAGTACTCTAGCTGCACCGTTTTAGACCAATTGAAGGCTAGAAGATTCCCAAATTTGAAAAGCATGTAAACTGTGCTATAAAATGTGGAAAAAAGCTTTTCCAATCTATAGACTTCAAAACCACAAGGAGTTGAGCCAATGAAATTTGGCATATGTGTTCTTTACTCTTCAAACGTGCAATGCCAAAGTCATGGATGTTTCTTACCCTTTGGCTGGTACATTTAATGTTAAACAGCCCTTTATTTTGTTCAAGCCAATCTTTGCCAAAATATTGCAGCATCCATCTCTAATGTAATGGCTCATGATAAAATTAGAGCTAATACATGAATAAAATAATTCACAATCTTTATAATTTGAGCATTTCTTTTTTTCTGAAATTAGTTTTTCCTCATGTAAATGTGTTCACATACATGCATTCAATGCTTCAAATGTTTTCTTCAGACAGGATGCCTGACAAACACTGACGTACATTTCATTTAACAGTTTGCAGAATACCTTTAAGCTAGAGTCTGCAGGTTATGATACCAACATTAATTAAACTGCAAAGCTTTAGTGATACTAAACCTAAATCACAATTATTTTCAAAATGAGACATTTTAGTTAGTTTTAGTTTTCCTCTGTTCGTTGCTGCGTCGTCATCTTTGTTACCTTCAGTGTTGCCCCTAGCTGTGTGTTTTCTAGTTATTGTTTTCTACTTTCTCCCAGGCTTCGTGCTCATTACTGCCCTGGTGGAGATTTCGGGTTTTTGTGTTTGTGTTAATTAAGTCTCCTGCGAATAAAATAGTTTTTTGGTTTATTCTGTCTCCCGCGTCCTGTGTTTGGGTCCACCCCTTTCTCCACACAGCCCCTGACTGTGACAAAATCACCCCACACCTGCAGCCACAACTCTCTCTTGGTCATGAGGGCACACATTAGATTTGACTTTGCTCTCATTAGTAGTTTTAGAAAACCACATGCAAAGGACTGCATGTTGATTTTCCATGCATTCCTGAAACACCTGTCTCTGACAGGGCACTGGTGTGTTTCAGTCCGTGAAGAAACACGAAAGATAAAAGCCTTTGTTGATTAAGAAGAAGCAAAGAAGCACACTCCAGATGTTTGACTCCTTTAAGGTACTTGATGTGACAAAATTTGTTATATTGTAATCTGTATTTTTTCATCATAATCTGTGTGCGAGGTGGTATTTTCCTTGGCTGATTATGTTGTTATTGTTATGACTCAGTCAATCATTTAGCACATCAACCAGGTACAGGTGAAATGGTCATGGGAAATATTTAGATATCTCAATCTTTGCAGAGTGTTGATAATCCCAGTGGTCAATGGGAAACATTTTTATGTAAAGTAATGTAAGACCAAAGAAAGTCCATTATTATTAATATTACATTATTATTGGTTGGGATGCTGCTTTGATTTTATTTAGTCTTTTTCTCAGCACTGCAGTTATTTTTTGTGAAAAAACAAAACAAAAACTATTTTTGGTGCCATTTCCCACACTTTACTAAACATCTACAGTAATTTAGCAATCAAAACACCAAATTCAGGGACTAGTCAATAGAAAGAATTTGCTCTTTAGAATTGTGGCACTGACACCTGGCCAGATATTATAAATTACAACAAAATTACAATAAAATATAATAAATCATAACTATTCTGTTTGTTAAACATATCTGAATTTTTCTGATTTGAAAACAGAAATAATCTACATTGGATTCATCAGACCCTCCTAACTGGACAAGTGTGCTGTAAATTTCTCATTTATACCTCAATGAATCTATCTATGAAAAAACTGACTTGTCCTTTAAACAGGGCAGCAATAAAGAATTTGATATACAGTACCAGTCAAAAGTTTGGAAAGTGTGAGTGTGTCCAAACTGTTGGCTGGTACTGCATATTTTACACTAAATGCCAATAACACTAAATCACAAACACATTTCTTAAAATAAGAGTCTACTGAGCAGCTGATGTTGCTTGAGCAGGATGATTTCCAATGTGAATTATACTTAGAAATTGCAAAAAAAAAAAAAAATACTAATAAAATCATATTTTAATTCCATATGATCAAGCTTTTAAATTTTTACAATCAAATGAGTCTTTTTTTTCAGTTGTAAAGCATATTGTTTAATGCATAATTGAAATTAGTATGTATAATTTTCTGTCAAATCTCAGTGAAGCTTTGACTTTTGAAGAAAAAGGCAGTATAGTACAAATACAGATCTCTTAAGTTGTGCAACACAGAATTAGTGAAAAATTGCACGTGTTGCAGCTCCCAATGGACATCAAATTGTTCCATATTTTATTCTTACCCTTTGTTTTTCTTGACATATTCCACAGGTCATGCTGTTCAACTCTTCCTCCTTCACCACTGCTGTCACCGCCCCAACATCCCTCTTTTCTTCCAAGTCCTCCAACTCCACCACCTCCTTCTACTCACTATGTCAGCACTCAGTAGTGAGCAATGTTACCTACATCATGTACACCTTCACAAACATCCTTCTCCTCTTCCCACTCTACATCTTCATCCTCTACACGGGTTTCCGACATTGGAGGTCTCGGAGCTCTGCGCCTGCAAGGACCAAAATGAGCCACTCTGAGTTCTTCACCTACAACATGATGATTTTGGAGATTTTTGGTGTGTTTGGATCAGTCTTCTATTCTTTGAGCATACCTACAAGTAGTAACTTACTGATGCTGTTGGGGGTGTATTCTTTCTGCATAATTATTCCCGGACAAACATTTTTTCATTTCCTGACCTGTGTAGACTGCTACCTGGCTGTTGTTCACCCCATCACCTACATGCGTCTGCGAGAAACATCGGGGGTCCGAATTAGAAACGCCAGCATCTTGTGTGTTTGGCTGGTATGTGTTGGATGGGTGGGGATAGTAAAGTTGTACTATCCTGATTTCCCCATAATCCCATTTCTGTCACTGGGCATCTGCCTGTTAGTTATTATGTTTTGCCTTGTGTCTGTTCTCTGTGCTCTGACTCGTCCAGGGCCAGGGGACACAGGCGGGAACAAGGATCGAGTTGACCAGTCAAAGCAGAGGGCTTTCCACATGATTGCAGCCATAACAGGAGTGATGCTGTTGAGGATTGTTGCCTTCCTGGCTTGCTTTATAGTACAAAGTGAGAATTTGATGGATTTAGAAAACCTGTGCTTGTTGCTGGATATGGGACTCTGGCTGTCTGTGCCCAGTAGTCTGGTTCTTCCTCTGCTGGTTCTGCATAGAACAGGAAAACTTTTATGCAGCAGGAAGAAAAATTAATCAAGATAAAGAGGCGGTAAAGAAAGTTTGATTGATGCACACACAAAAAAGTTTAATGTACAGTACTGGTCAAAGGTTTGGACACACTCCAGGTACTCATGCTACCGGCAGTGTCAAGAACAAAACCCAAAACAATAACAGTCAGTCTGGAGGGATAAGAAGAGAACTATGGTCTGTGGCCACCACCAGATTTTTGAGTAATGTATTTTGATACGTGTGTTTAGGTATACAGTAATCCCTCACTTATTGCAGGTATTATGTTCCAGGACCACCCGCGATAAGTGAAAATCCGCGAAGTAGGGACACTATATTTATTTTAATACTTATACATTATTTTAGTAGTTATACACTATTTTAAGTTTTTTTTAACCTTCCCTACACACTTATACACCAAATATATACATTACTGTACAACACGTATTACGCATGTGAAGAACGAGTACGCAAAAACCCGAGAAACAGCGAAAATACCGCAATACATATTTTACACTAATATTGATTGAAAACCCGCAAAAAGCGAACCGTGAAGTAGCGAGGGATTACTGTATTTGTTACTATAATACTATAGATTTAGGCTGTGGAATTTGTCACTGGATTTGCAATATTGGTATAATAAACTGTTTTTCTGAGGCCAGTCTTTCAGGTCAACTGTCATATTTCTTATTTTATTTCTTATTGTTATTTTTTTAATTTAAAAAAATGCCTGTGTGGGTGAAGTGATAAACCTTGTATCATTTTTACTAAAACAAATAATTTTCAACTTTTATGTGTATAATATTTCTGTCAGAAATACATTTATGACATAGGTTTGAAGAAATATGATATATTGATTCGTTTTAATATAGAGCCTCCTAAGACCTGAGCTCCTGTTAGCAATTCATTTTTAATTTCTCCTAGATATTTGTGATTAGATACCTCATATGTGTATAAACTAAGCTTCCTCTTTGAACAGGAAGTTGTATTTTGTTACATGGTTGTTACGTACAATTGTGAAAAAAAAGTGTCCTCAGATGTGGACAATGGGATTATTTTATAGCATAACACAACAAAAATAACGTGACTTAACAAAGTATAAAACACTACTGAGCAGAATGAAGTATAAGGTGCAGCAAAGCCAAGATGTAATGTCCCCGTATGTGGACGCAGGCTCTCTGGAGGATAGACAAAGACTGATATTGTACAAATGTGTTATGTATTGTTAAAAAATCATGATATTAATAAAATGACAACAAATAAATGAAGGGATATCATGGCCTTTTCTTCTTTTTAATTACAGCCACCTTGACACTTACTTGCTCTGTAAGTGTGACTGCACCATGACTCCAGATGTTTCTTCAAATCTGACGTAGTGTTTTTGAACCTAGACAGCACTTTGTTGCCAGCACACAGTGCACAACTAACCTTGATGTTGTCATCTTTAGCTGACACAAACTGAGAATAGTTCCTGTATTTCAGCTAGAAAACGCGCATCTCTCTCCTCCCTCCATTGTTGACGTTTGTGTCGCTGTGTGCTATTACTGTCCTCATGCTGAAAACGGGACTTAATTGTCACATCAGCCAGACGTCACTCCCTGAGATGCAAGAAGAAAGCAAAAATATTTCTTTGTACTGAGGAAAATGACAAAAATAGCAACACACTAACTTGGATAAATTACTTTAATCTGATTACTGGACTGCAAATAGTAACGCGTTAGATTATTGGTTACCGAAAAAAGTAGTCAGATTAGAGTAACACGTTACTAAGTAACATGTTACTGACATCACTGTTTGGCGCTATACAAATAAAATTGAACTGAATTGAATATCTGTGTTAAAGACCAACTGAACAGTTTTACATAGCAGTTAAAGTGGACAGTGAGTGTTTATTCAGCATTATACACATCGAAAGACTTTAGTATTCATCTACAATGCAGAAAATCTTTAAATAATGAAAAATGACTGAATTAGAAGGTGTGTCCAAACTTTTGATTGGTACTGTACATATATATATATATATACTACAAACTCAAAACTAGACATGGCTGTTGGGGCATTTTACTTTTGCTATTAGTAAAACTCTAATCTAAAACCCATATATATTCAAGAAATGATGGTTACTGTGACATTGTGTGCATGGAAGTTTATTATTATTTAAAATGATTAACATGTCAGTGTTGCATTGAATGTGGTCAAGATCAGAAAGCTAAAATTAGCTTTTCTTTGTCACAGTCTTTTACAATTGTATATCTACCTATGAAACTGTGCTGTCAATCAGACATAATAAATAAAACCAATCTGCAATTTTTCACTTTATTTAAAGGCAAGTGAGAAAGGGCTATCTGCTATTTGTAGGGTTCATACAGTTACAGATGAGTAACTTTTATATAGATTAATACTTCACAAAGAGCTAAAGAAATAATTCAAATAAACTTTATGCTATTATATCTACAGAGCAGTTGATTTTTTCCAGTCTGTGAAGCGGCTGGCCTTTGATGCTCTGTCATCAGTCAACAGGATTCAAATGACCTGTCAACTAAAACACAAAGCAGATACGTGCCATGGAAGCCTGAGCACCTTTATCGTCCCTCAGCTTGTTATGACAAGCTCATGTTTTAGCTTCTACCCTGTAAGGCTATAGCTTCAGTCATTTTAAATTCTGAAGACCTTTAAAGGCAAAATAAACACTTAACATACAGGATTAATAGAACTGTAAAGTGGAAGAACAAATCTTAAGCCCACATTGCAAATCTAAACCTTTCCATTCGGGATATTATAAATATAGCAACATATTGTCTGTTTTTGTGTGCAGCTGAGACTACCACAATACCCATGAGCCTAAACTGCAATTACAATGGAGAAATTATGGTTCTCTAATAATACAAACAAACTTCTCTGCAGATGTGTGATGTGTGTTTTTGGTACCTATCAAGCAAGCAGAGTGAGTGATCAAACTAAAAGAAATACAATAGTAATATATAGAAAATATAGTGTTGTCTAAATGTAGCACAAATTTTAGTCGAATTACACAATACAAAATTGAGCAGAGCATTTCATTAATAACACAACATCAATAAAGAGCTCCAGTCAAACTTTGATTCAATTTAATTTATAAAACACCAAATCACAACAAATAGTCACCTCAAGGCGCTTTATATTGAAAGGTACAGAGCATTCATTACAATCGAAATATGATGCATAGGAACACGTCATGAAGCATTAAATTTCTAGTCGTTTTATCCAGGAAGGCCGTTCCACTTCATGTTAGTTGTATTTTACAGAAAGCAGTTGTAGTTCTGCAGGAGACAGTTGTGAGTCCTCAGAGAAGAGAAGAGATTGGAACTGAATGGCTAAAACTATTTACACTAATTTCAAGAAAAAAAAATTGCCATTTTCAATAAATTACAACATTGATAAAGAATCTAAATTGAAATAAAACAACACGTTTAAAAAAAAAAACGATTACTGCCCATCAGCTTTCTGCTGCTTTACATCAGGACACTCTTGATTGCACCTTTTCCCAAATAATAAATGGAATTTACAAAGAGAACAAGAAGCAACTGGTTGTGGTGGTTGAAGTTGACTACTTTTAGGAGACTCCTTTTGAGCTCAGAGCTAGAGCCCACAAGAAGGTCCCCTCCATTGTGGACTCTATCACAAGTGCTGCCTGTGAAACCAAAGTCTGGAGATTCTATTATGTTAGAAATTGTCTGGCAATGTATTTTATACTGTTTCACATCAGTGTGAACTTTCAAATGTTGTGATAATTTATAACCAATACAACTGCAGTTTTTAAAGTTCTTCTTTTTCAGTAAATCAGTGGTTCTCATATTGTGATCTGGGATCCTTTGGTGAACCATAAACCCAATGACATGGTGGCTTGGATAACCTATGTGAAATTAAAATGATTTATAGAGGGAAAAAAATACTAGAGTTTGATGCTATCGTTTGACATTTAGATTGCAAAATGTAAACTACTCTATTGTAGATCATTTTGACCTCTCTTTTCGGTAGCACTTTCTATTACAGCTCGGTAATAATGTGGTAATAAGGGGGTAATAATGGGGTAACAAGCTGGAAACAAAAGGTAATAATGGGGTAATATACAGGACATTATCATCCAATTACCAAGGTAATTACCAGCTAATATCCAAGTAATACCACTAGTAACAACAGCGAAAAAGCTGGAAACAGAAGGTAATAATGAGGAAATTTAACGGTTATTGCCATCCAATTATCAAGGTAATTACCAGCTAATATCAAGTAATACTGCTGGTAACAACAGCGGTTACAATTGAGTAATATTCCACTGAAATTTATGTAAATGGATCGTATGGCCCCCAAAACTGATGGTAATGCTGTGGAAACAGAGATATGCCCATGAGGCTAAACCCTTTAGTAATAGTAGCTTAAAAATGTGGTAAAAATATTGTATGGAGATAGCAATAAGGAAGTAATGTTTATGCATTTAACTTTTCATAATTTTTAATAAATTGTAATAAACGCAAAATTATGAAGTAATATTGGCTAATGTTTTAACATAATAGGATGGTATTACCATGTTATAAGGCTTGAATTAATTATACCTTAGGTTCTCAGCATTCTGCTTTGCTTAATAGCCTAAATATTATGCTTAATGCTTTGGCTTATTAAATGGAAATATTTATGGTAATTTCTTTGTAATAAGCAGGAATCAGGGCTGCAAAATGCAAAACCGACTGTTTCTATGCAATAACCTATTTAAGTAAACTGCAACAAGTGTGAGCATTATCTGGAAATAATGGTGGTAGTTTCTGTGTAATAAGCAGGAATCAGGGCTGCAAAATGCAAAACCGACTGTTTCTATGTAATAACCTATTAAAGCAAACTACAAGAAGTGTGAGCATTATCTGGAAATAATGGTGGTAGGTTCTATAGCAATAACTGCAAAAACCATCAGATTACAAGAAGAAATTTCTGCTTGTTTACATATACTAAACTAAAAATGCTGACCAAATTCCTTCATGAACTTGCAGTTTTATTGTCATTTTCCTTAAAGAACAAAGCAATGTCTGTATAACACAACATGGATAAACTTGAAGCAACCTTATAAAAATGATAACTTGATCAATGCCTGAACATAAGTAAATAAAGAAATATTCTATTCTAAGATATGAGATCAGGATTTACAAAATGAAAATAACAAACAACCAACATCAACAACACAAAGACATGCGAAAAAATAAAACAAAGTAAATCAATAAAACAACCCTATGGTTTCACTTCTTATGGGTAATATTCAAAGAAAAACTTATCACACATGAATAGTTATCACAAAGAAATTAATAAAACATCATCCAATCCTGGAAATAGCTGGAAAAAACAGACTTCTCATTAACTAAACTATTCATGTTAAAACTGCAAACATTTTCTCTAAAGGTTGTGACAAAAAAATAGAAAAAAGCAAGAAGAACTTCCTAATTCCCTTTGATTTTGTAAGAGATGGGCAACAAGTCTCTCTTTTTTCTTTTTGTCTATTCTTGCTCTTAACTCTGGCTCATCATCAAGGAAAACCTTTACCTCTTTTGCATACTTAAGGAGTGAGCCGCCAGTAAAGGGTGGAACCCTACATTTCTCCTCGCTGTCCGCTACCAAAAGGACTTCAGCAATGACGGCTGTGTAGGCAATAGTGTTTCGATCCACGTTGAGTTTTTCACAACTTCGGTTCAGGCTGTGTGTTTTCTTGAATGTTTTAAGAACAAACATATACCTGTGTTTGACATCTTCTGGGTGTTTCACTGTAAAAGCCAAGAACAAAACAATCACAACACATCCAGAGGCATGAACAAGTAAGTATATATGTGTTGAATTGTTTCCAATATTTACACTCTTAATACCTAAAATGTTAAATCACACAACTGAGCAGTCATACAAGACATAACTCACTGTGACACATAGCTATATGACTGTGTCAGCAAATCTGACATTTTCTAAAAAAAAATGTAAAAAAAGAATGTTAACTGCTACATAACATACTTCTTTTGCCAAACTGTGACACTTTCTTCTTCTTCTTCTTCTTGGCCTTCTTGCTCTTTTTCCTGTCACTCGGTGAAGAAGACGACTCAGAGTCTGAGGCTGATGAATCTGAGGAACTGGAACTTGAGGGGGAATGATGTCGTTTTGCTGAGAATTGTAAAAAAATAAAAATAAAAAAATAAAATAAAGTGTACTGTGAAAAAGAGACAAGTGGAGTATACAGTTGTGATCAAAAGTTGTGACAATGGCACAAAGTTTTGTATCCATCTACTTTTACATGTTTATATTAAATTATTTATAAATGTGTCTATGACACAGTGAAAATCTATCACAAACAATTCGTCCGTCCGTCCATCCATCCATCCATTCTCTTCCGCTTATCCTTTTCAGGGTCACGGGGGGGCTGGAGCCTCTCCCAGCTGACATAGGGCAAGAGGCAGGGTACACCCTGTACAGGTCGCTAGCCTGTCGCAGGGTCAACACAGAGTGCTAACTCGCAAGCAATTCATATTTTTCAAAAACTGTTACTGGCAAATAAATTTTGCTTTCTTAGTGTTGCAACTGCTGAAGCCTTTGGCCACGACTCTAAAAACAAACCATTTTTTTCATTGACCGGACTGATGGAAGATGACTGACAGTTGAAGTTCTTCAACAGGTTAGATTATAAACTCTAAAAAAATGGATGAGGTTATAGATTGTAGGTGTCCTCTGTTTATATATATATATATATATATATATATATATATATATATATATATATATATATATATATATATATATAAGCCATATTGCATTTTTAAATTATCAATCAATCAAAGCAGATCACAATTTCTGTGTTTCACCTGAAGTAGTAGGGATGTTATCCAGTGCTTTTTTCAGCTGTTCTCTGAGGAAATTTCTTTCATCTTCAAGGACAGTAATTTTGTCTCTTAGCTGCTGAATTATTGCTGTAGCAGTTGGAGCCAACGTAGATGGAGTTCCTGGCGCTATAATGGTAAAAAAAATATATATCATCACAAAACAAAAGAAAAAGGACATGTTTAGATACAATGAAAACCAAGGAATCAATTTTGATGTTTTAATTGTATTATACAATGTATGGCAACATTGTTGGGTTTTTTGTTTGAGTTTCTCTTTTCCATAATGTTCTTCTTCTACAACAATTAAATTATTTCGGTGTCTTCACTGTTGTGTTATTAGCAGATTCTAAAATATATGTTACGTTTCAGTCTATGGCTGCCAATAAATACTAACTTTTGCTTCAAACTTTACTTGTGAATACAGTCAAATTCTACAACAGAATGCTTTTTAACATATATGCCAGTTTGCGCTTACAAAAATGAGTAATGATAGGTATTTTCCCCCTGTATTTTTGAAGACTTAATAGTGAAGTGTAGGAAGTTTGAGAGGAGTATAGAATTAGGGGGTAGTGATTTATAATTACTGGTGCATTAAAGGTGTCATACTGAAAAAGCCTACATGAGTGTAGTCAATTAATGCTTGGGGATAAGATTGTATACTTACTTTCTCCTTTACCCTCTACATTGTCAAGTTGTTCCACCTGTGCAGATCCAGCACTGCCATCAGCACTCACAGATGGATGTACCTGGTTGGCTGTGTTGTACCTTCTTCTTAAAGGCATAGCGCTGAAATGTTAGAATATTGTATTGGAAACATTCAATGGTTTACTGGTAACTTTGGAATATTTAATGGCTATCGTTAATAATGAGCCAGTAATATAGTTAAGCAAATACAAAGTGCAGAATTTAACTTTTTTTTTTTTTTTTTAAATAAGGATACAGGAAATACACCTGACTATAAACCAATAACCCTCTGGGTCTACACATATACACAATGGTCCAATATCAAGTATTTTTGACAAACCTCAAAACATCAAATATCAGGATCAAAATAAACCACACAGTGATTCAGACTGACACAAACTAGTTCCTTTGTTGTATGTATATATATATATATATATATATATATATATATATATATATATATATATATATATATATATATATATATATATATAAAATAAAAATGTGCCAACCCCGAAACATCACAGCATGTTATCAAAAAAAGACAAAAATGCGCATAATTTTCTGTAATATTAAGAATTCATGTTCTTACCTTGCAACCTTACAACAGTAGAAAGTATGGCGATTTTATTCCAAAGACACTCTTGTAATCCAGTGGTTTTTGCCAGCTTGGAACTGTGAGGTACGCCAAAAAAGGAGGCAAAGTGTGGCTGTTGGCGCCAACTTCTTCTTTCTCTCTCCTCCAGAGATAAAAGAAAATGCGCATATTCCCACCAGACCGCAGTCTGCCACCTACTGGCAGCCGGTTCTTTCCAGCAGAGCTTAGTTTGGAGGGGGAAGATTTAAAGTGATGCACAGGCACTCCTACGGCTGTAACGAAAACAGGGTACATTGTCCCACTTAACTGAATCTAAATTAACAATAAATCCAAATAATGTGAACTTTTTTTTTTTTTTGGTTTTTGCACTTAAAGAATGAAGTTATTTATTATTTTTTATTTACTTTTCTTACTGCCGTGGAAGCAGAGTGAATGGGGGACCATTAACTGACGGACCAGACAGCTGCTTTACTATCTGGCGCCAGTATGTGATTCATACTCGACTTGCAGTCCATTCAACATGAACACCGCTGAAAAATTATTAAACATAACACAAAGGGGAAATAAGAAGAAGCTTGTACTTATAAAATGGCTTCAAAAACTGAAATTACTCTCAAAAAAGAAGAGATGCTCTCTGTGTGAAAGAAAAATGAAAATGAGAAAAGGTGGCAACACAAGAGATGGATATTGCTGGTAAGTTCTTGATTTCCTATAAATTTCTTAAATTTGACCTATGTCTTCCATATGCCTGAATTACACATTTCTAGGTTAGTTATTTGCATTTGGAGAGTACTTTGAAAGTACTTTAGTAAGACATTTTGTAAAATACCATCAGCTAATCAGCACAGTCACAAAAATTTAAAATATTATTATTGTTGTTTATTGATATTTAATGTATTAATTCATGTATTCATTATGTTTTACCAAATGGCATATTTTGTTCAAAGGGTGTGTCGAAGACATAATAGATTCATGTCCAAATCCATAAGAGATGGGTCTATTTTCTCAGGCTCTCGCTCCTCCTTGACTTCTTGGATGATGTTCATGCATAGGTTTGTTACACAGACATACATATAGTCATGATAAACAGTAAGTACATATGTACTGCATGTAGTAAACTATTTTGACTCATAGCATAATATTAAACACAAACTGTTGTAAAATTAGGTAAATGCAACCTTGAATGAGCAGCAACAACATTTCATTATTTGTTTAATAAAAGCTACGCAAAAATGAAGAAGCAGTATATGAAAATTAAGTACTAACTAAGTACACCCCATGATTAAGTAGTGTGTAGAACCACCTTTAGTAATATCCCTTCTATTCTACCACATTATTATTTTATAATAATTTCATACATGTGACATAACAGTAACACCTTTTACATGATTAAGAAGTCAGTAATAAACTGTGTTAATATCACATTAACATTATTCATATAGGTTTACTACATTGCTGCAGGTTTGCACAAGGGCTAAGACTGAGGCAAGTGGACTTAATTGAAGAGGGAGTCTGTGGAAGCAGCCGCACTTTGTCCAAGATGTCCAAGACACTAAGGAGGGTGTGTGTGCAAGCAGTTAAGCACCTGAAGAGGAGGGGGAAAATGAGAATAGGTGGAAGACATGGTTTTGTTGTCATTGATGAGAGCAAGTTTTGTCACAAGAGAAAGGTAAAGATATGAATTTATTTAAGATATTAATTGGTGAATAATGGTGATAGGTACATCTGTATCTATGAAATTGTTGTTCAGACAACTGCAAATAAATCATGCCTTAACACTGTCCTCTTTCCAAAAACTTCTAATTTTTCAGTATGCACGCGGGCGATTTGGTGCTACTTGGCGCAGGAGAGGCTGGGTTTTTGGATTGTTGGAAGTCAATCAACGGAGAAGGAGGCCTGTGTTGAAATTTGTTCGCAGACGAAATTCTGAAAGACTACTTCCTATTATACAGCGATATGTTAGACCTGCAAGTACAATTTTGAGTGACTCTTGGCGTTCCTACTGCAGACTGAGGCAACATGGGTATATACACTACCAAGTCAATCACCAGAGGTTTTTTGTTCACCCTGCCACAGGAGCACATACCCAGCATATAGAAAGGTCCTGGAGAACCTTTAAGCAAGAGGTGTACCGTTTCAGAGGCAACATGACTGAGAAGTCACTGAGAGAGATCCTACATTTTATTGAGTGGAACTACTGGCTGGGTAGACAACACAGAAATGGACCCCTTGGTCGCCTTTTCAAGGATATAAGAGCCATACATCCAGTACAATAACATCACCCCTGTGGCTGGAGCCTTTTTGCATGGAGTTTGTATGTTATCTCCAGATCTGTGTGGGCTCTCTCTGGCTACTCTGGCTTCCTCCCACAGTCATGCATGGGGTTAGATAAATTGGTGATTAGCTCTAGGTCTGACTGTGTAAATTGACCCTAGTTGTAAATGTGAATAGTTCGTCTCGGCATTAGCCCGATGACAGACTGGTGACCTGTCCAATGTGTAGCCCATCTCCCGCAAATGACAGCTGAGACAGGGTCCAGCTCCCCTGGAAAAAATGCATAGATGGATGGCATTTTGTTTTTGTGTATTGGACATTTAAAATATGTATTCCATTGTCATCCAGATAT
This sequence comes from Archocentrus centrarchus, assembly GCF_007364275.1. Taxonomy (NCBI): domain Eukaryota; kingdom Metazoa; phylum Chordata; class Actinopteri; order Cichliformes; family Cichlidae; genus Archocentrus; species Archocentrus centrarchus. The sequence goes on along the minus strand of NC_044363.1, from coordinate 5,735,761 downwards.
AAAATGTGCTGTGACAGAGGATCTTCTACACTCCTATGCAATTTCAAAAACTATTTTAAATAGACCTCTTAGCTATGCTTAATATTGTGATCCTCAAACAAATACAATGCAGTTATTTTCCAGCGAGCTTTTAATGAGTGTTTTATGCATGTTTATTTTTTTAAATCTAATACTTAATGTTTTTCAAACAGGTAGTTTAGCATTTTCCATGTGTTTCCAGTTCATCATCAGAACTCTTGACTTTTGTTTTATTCAGTGATTAACTTGGCAATAAATACAGTCAGTTTACAAGCCTGATTCTTGCTTATTACACAGAACCTACCACCATTATTTCCAGATAATGCTCACACTTGTTGCAGTTTACTTAAATAGGTTATTGCATAGAAACAGTCGGTTTTGCATTTTGCAGCCCTGATTCCTGCTTATTACACAGAAACTACCATGAGCATTTCCAGATAATGCTCACACTTCTTGTAGTTTACTTAAATAGGTTATTACATAGAAACAGTCGGTTTTGCATTTTGCAGCCCTGATTCCTGCTTATTACACAGAAACTACCACCATTATTTCCAGATAATGCTCACACTTGTTGTAGTTTACTTAAATAGGTTATTGCATAGAAACAGTCGGTTTTGCATTTTGCAGCCCTGATTCCTGCTTATTACAAAGAAATTACCATAAATATTTCCATTTAATAAGCCAAAGCATTAAGCATAATATTTAGGCTATTAAGCAAAGCAGAATGCTGAGAACCTAAGGTATAATTAATTCAAGCCTTATAACATGGTAATACCATCCTATTATGTTAAAAAATTAGCCAATATTACTTCATAATTTTGCGTTTATTACAATTTATTAAAAATTATGAAAAGTTAAATGCATAAACATTACTTCCTTTTTGCTATCTCCATACAATATTTTTACCACATTTTTAAGCTACTATTACTAAAGGGTTTAGCCTCATGGGCATATCTCTGTTTCCACAGCATTACCATCAGTTTTGGGGGCCTTACGATCCATTTACATAAATTTCAGTGGAATATTACTCAATTGTAACCGCTGTTGTTACCAGCAGTATTACTTGATATTAGCTGGTAATTACCTTGATAATTGGATGGCAATAACCGTTAAATTTCCCCATTATTACCTTTTGTTTCCAGCTTGTTACCCCATTATTACCCCCTTATTACCACATTATTACCGAGCTGTAATAGAAAGTGCTACCCTCTTTTCTTTCATTCTAACAGAATACATAACAGAAAAAGTCTGAGAACCACTCATCTATTAAAATCTGACATAGCAAACTTTATTTATTTTCCAATGAAGTGTACTTTGGTAAAATCCAGATATCTTTACCCTCTGTTGTAATGACATGAAAGCTTTCCTGTCCTCCGCAGATACAGCAGAGGTAACACCAAACAACTGGGAATATTTAACCAATACCCAGAAATAAACACTAAACATTTAACACTGTCACTCAGCACTGTTGACTGGTACAGAGAGGTTGTAACAATGGACCCTAAAAACAACAAGCACAGAGCTCCCATTATGGCCATAATAGTAAAGAACACTCTTTGCTTTGACCGGTCAACCTGTTCCCTGTCTCTGCTGACTTCCCCTGGCCCTGGATGAGTGAGAGCATAGAGAACACAAAGGCTGCAGTAAGAGGTAACAGCTAAGGAGTAGCTCAAAATGCAGAACAATGGGATGATAGGTGTAGTAGGATAGGTAGCAAGTGTTACAGAGCTCCACATGAAGCACAGCATCCAAGCAAAACCAATGCAGATGTTTCTGATTTTGATGCCTCGAGTGTTCCTTAGCATCTGGTATGTGATGGGGTGAACAACAGCCAAGTACCGCTCCACACAGGTTAGGACGTGGAAACTGGTCTCTCCACAGAAAATCATGGTAGAAAGAAAATATCCCACGGCGACCATATGTGGGAGTTTTAAGTAGGACCCACAATAGTATAAAGCTGTCCCCAAACTCGAGATAAGCTCCATAGCAGCCAGGTGGTGGGTGAAGATGTCAGAGTGGCTTCTTGTTTGGAAGGAGCGATGGTTTTGCCATTGTTTGTAGGCAAGGTAGAGAATGAAGATGGAAAGAGGAAGGAGGAGGGAGAGTCTGGTGACATTGAAAAAAGTGGCAATTAAGAAGGCAATTTTGGGGTCGCCACAATTAGAGTGTTCTGAATCATGGGAATAATTGGAGGGGAAAGACGTGGTGACTGACATGCCCGCTGTATGGAGTGCAGCTCAAAGCCTGAAGAGGAGAAAGAAAGAAAGAAGTAATTTGAGATAATGTAGCAAAGCAATGTGGCTAAAGTTGCCTTGAGTTAAACGTGTGATCTCTACCAGTGGTCCTACTATCAAAAGTGGGGAAAATAACTTTTTTTTTCATTATAATACAGTTTCTTCAATTTACTAATTTAGTGCAGGCTTACTTCTCTTCTAAAATCAAAATGGGAAGCAGTTTGAGTTCAGGACACCCTCTTTACTTTAATGATGAGGCCTAAAACTTTCTTGCTCGATAAAGCTTTATGCTCAAAAAAGATGAAGGGAAAAATTAAATCTCACATCTGCTCTTCGTTAATGAAATCTTTGCCTCTGTAACTTATTGAGAACAAACTGTAACAACGATCAGGACTGGATTCAAATTCATACACACACACACACAAATCAAAATTGCCTTAATTTTTTTTTTAGAGATGTTTTTAAGGTTTGATCACATGAACTAGAACCATCCTTCAAATATGCTGAAATAGGCAAGTAGAAGAACAGCACATTTCTGGATGTTAAAAGGGAGTGTCTGTCTAATCACTGTCATCAAATACATATTCACAGGATATATGTGACTCCTTGGGCTTCTAATGTTGTTAGAACGTTACCCTTTGAAACACTGCCCACTTCATGTAACATATAATTATTTCCTGTAAAAAGAAGATTAATAAATCTAGAAAGTAAATGGCAAACCTATATTCAATACAATTGTATTTGAGAAAATATATTTCCCTCTAAATATTACTAAGAGTGCACTTTAGTCATACAGGAGTCGGGGCTGATTACACAGGTTTGTCAATCCAGCTTCAAAATGCACCCAAGTGAATGGAACAGTGTCTATCTGTATGGCATTTGATCAGAAATAATTTCATAATTTTATAAATATTTACTACAAACCTCAAGAAAAAAAAAAAAAAAGCTAGACATAAGTATTTACACATCTGGGACTAAAGAAACTGAAAATCATGAAGTTGTCAGAGAACACCCACCTTGTCTGTTGTGTTGTCATTCCCCTGCATCACTGAACTCACTAATTTATTGGTGTCTGGCCCACACGTAAATTATTCTTTCATGTGACGATAATTATGATCATTGTCATTTGTTATGATGCGAGATGGACGCAGGAGTTGCTTTGAATGTTACATAACACATATTAAGGTGCCATGCTGTTAATCATGATCGCCAAATGTTTTAAACCACCAGAAATATTAAAATATCTGATTAGGGGAAAATGTGTATTTGTTTGCGGCAATGCAAAACAGTACATGAGTCTGTGCAGCAGATATTCCAGTTTGTCAGTCGACATGATTCAAATGACCTGTCATCTACTCAAATCGGAGGGTTTCATGCAACCAAGGACACCTGTGACTTCCCTCGGCCCGATGGTTTGAATATGCTAATGTTGTTTTAGCTTCTATCTTGCCTTTTATTGACTTTATTGGCTCAAATGTAGAACTGACAAATTAGAAGATTACAAAGACCAACCCCCATTTTCCAACATTTTTGTTTAGTTTTTACGAAAGAATTATTGAGGACAAGGAACACTTTGACCACCATCCAGACGGGCAAATTTCAAAAGTACAAAATCTCACTAATGTTGGTTTTAAAGACTATTCTTTAGTTGGATTTATAGAATATATATATATATATATATATATATATATATATATATATATATATATATATATATATATATATATATATATATATATATAAATAAAATAAAAGTTTACTTGAGTCATTTGAGTTATTTCAATAAAACACTGTGCTGTAATTTTTTTTCAGATTTACTTTAAAAAAGATTTACTTTTTTTTTTAACTGCACCTTTTTTTTCAGAGTACTGAAACATTAAATATTCAGAAAACAAAAAAACAAACAAACCTTAAAACAACATTTTCTAAGATAGCTATTCCAGCTGCAGACATAAAGCTCTTTTAGGGTTGTGAGGAAGGCATCTGGGGTAAAACTGCCCAAATCAAACATGCTGAGTTATGCACTGTTGTGAGGGAGCAGCCAAACTACATTTTAGTTCTAATTTTTCAAATGTTTGCAATCTTTAAACAAAAACTGTCATCAATCCAATCAATCAAAGACGGCGGTGTGCACAGACACAGCAACTCTTGGCTCACGGTGCTCTTTTTTGTACTTTTTGTATTTATTTGTTACTTTTTGTACATTTGTCTCCGCAAAACACGCCGGGATCTTGTGGACATCGGCTACAGTATCGAGTAATTTTCACTACACTCATAACATCCCAGACGACATAGCAAGACCACTGGGTGCTCCGTGGATTGTTATCGGGTCTGGAAGGCGCCGCCAACAGCGGAGGGAGAGGAAGCAGAAATGGGGCTGCATCTCCGGCCTTATGTTGAAGCTAAAACGCCAACCACACAGGCCTCCTTTGCTGAATCTGTATCTCTCCAACGCCAGATCCATAGTAAATAAAACGGACAACCTAGACAGCTGGCTGGAAATCATGATATTTGTGACTGTTGTGTAATGATTATCACCGAGACCTGTCTTAACCCGCAGATCCCTGATGCTAGCGTGCAGCTAGCAGGCGGCACTCTGCTATGCGGGGATCGGACAAAGGACAAGGGTAAGAGCAGGGGAGGGGGGGTCATAGACAAACATTGTTCCCCAGACCTCGAGTACATGTCTGTATGATTTCTGCCTAGAGAGCTAACAGTAGTGATCATCACAGCTGTGTATATAGTAGCTCCTGATGCTTATGTTAGTATGGCGCTCTCTCCTGCTGAACACCATTAACGAACAGCAGCGGGCCCACCCTGACGGTGTTCTTATCGCGGGAGACTTCTTAAGGCCAACTTAAAGACTGTTCTCCTGAAATTCCACCAACATGTCAAATGTTCTACAAGAGGCGAGAACACTCTTGACTATGTTTATTCCAACATTACGCACGCTTACAGGGCCAAACCCCTCCCCCACCTCGGCCAGTCCGACCATCTTTCCCTGCTGCTCACCCCAAGCATACACCCCCCCTCAGAGGGAGAGCCAGGAAACACGAGGACCTGGAAACATTCACAGGGACGGTACTGGACTACATCAAGTTCTGTATCGGAAATGTAAATGTTAGCAAAAACATCCAGGTTTTCCCTAACCAGAAACCCTGGATGAACAGCCAGGTCCGTTCACTCGTCAAAACCCGCAATGCTGCCTTCAGATCAGGCGACAGAGCTCTGTACAGTGATGCTCGTCCTGACCTGAAAAGAGGAATTAAAAAAGCCAAGGCGGACTACAGGAGGAGAATAGAGTCCTATCTGTCCAGCAATAACACACGGGAGGTGTGGCAGGGCATTCAGAACATCACAAACTTCAGAGGCTGTGATGTGACTGCAGGAGACCCGAGTGTGTCACTAGCACAGGAATTTAACTGTTTCTTTGCTCGCTTTGAGACACCTCAGGACCACCCATCTGCTCTGGCCCTGCCCCCCTCCACCAGGCTCCACCCCACTCACGGTCCAGGAGGTACGGTGCGTACTCTTGGCAGTGAACCCAAGGAAGGCTGCTGGACCAGACGGAGTACCTGGCAAGGTGATCAGAGCCAGGGTTATAATAGTTTTGGATTTTACATTATAGTTTAGTTTTAGTTAGTTTTTACTTTTTTTTCTTTAATTCAGTTAGTTTTAATTAGTTTTCACAGAGGTTTTTCTCGTTTTTATTAGTTTGTATTTTTGGTTTCATGCTTAGTTTTAGTTAGTTTTAGTTAGTTTCAGTATTAGTTTTAGTATTTTCATACCTAATCAGGTGCAAGATTCAAGGCGCAAAAGTGATTGTTGTGTAATGAAAACTTGACAAAAGATACCGTTTAAAGAAATATAGTCAACAACCAGCTGTTCACAAGACATGCTAAATGTGTGTAATATTAAGGACACACATGAACATCAACAGGGAGAAACAAAGAAAAACATGAACTCCCAAACTCAATAAATTCTACAATAAACTCCACAATAAAGTTCAGCATCAGTGCAGCAGATTAACAACAGCTACATGTGGTGTTTGACAAAAACAAACTCTTTGAAGGAGCTCAAATCCAGCTGCATCCTGATGTTCTCACCACCTGAAGCTGCTTCTGTTTTGGAGCTAGCTCGGTTAGATGCTGCTAATTAAACTTGCAGGGTCTTTGCGGCCTCTGTACATAGCCTACGGAAGTTGCCGACCTCATGTCCACATTTATGCTTATGTAGCTGGATTGTGTGTTATTACCTTGTGGTCGTGTGCAGGTGTTTTATATGCAGCGCAGGCTGGGACTTCTTTTTTGGACCTTGCTCTTTGTGCTCAGTTTTTTAGGTGCAAACATATTTGTCCCTGTTTTTTTTCACTTTCTTCATTCCTTCACGTCCATCCTGATAGTTTCAGCAGTCTCCTACTAGGAATTTGCTGACAGTTGTGAGTCCTTATATTGATGCTTTGATTATTATTCCTGATCGTTATTCTCTCACTGATAAAGTAGCCGGAAACGCACAAGGACGAAACAGTTTAGTCACAAGTTTCTGGGCTGCGTGGACCCGACAAGTAGTCCCGTTTCTCAGAGGCGCAGGCCAGGTTACCTGGTAGGATCAGAGCGGTTTCTGTTGTGCGCTTCTCAGGTGGACTTTGATGTTGCTGGTTTTTCCTGACTGAGAAATGTTCCGCACATTTTTCATCATCCACAACAAGACTTTAGATTCTATCTGTGCTCTTGTACTCAAAGAACCTCCATACGGGACTCTGCAGCTTTCTCTGCAGACCGCAGCCATTACTTTGCGGACCAGCGCGGTGAGCGCACGCACATGCGCACACACTCAGTTGTCCGATGGCGCTCCCAGCTTAAACTCGGAGAGCGGAAACAATGATTTCATATCAATCCACAAGGCTTAAAAAAAAAAAACAAGTAAATGAAAGTCAGTTTATGGATAATTTCAGTTAGTTTTAGTTAGTTTTGTAAACTCACAATTCAGTTTTAGTTAGTTATCGTTTTTTCCTTTTAATTATAGTTTTTATTTATTTCAGTTAACGACAATGTTTTTTCAATTTCAGTTTTCGTTATTTCGTTCGTTTTCGTTAACTATAATAACCCTGATCAGAGCGTGTACACACCAGCTCACTCTGATTCTCACCAGGATTTTCAACCTCTCCCTGGCTCAAGCAGTCATCCCCCCCTGCCTAAAAACAGCCACAATCATCCCCGTGCGCAAAAGGTCATCCATCACCAGCCTAAATGATTACCGCCCTGTGGCCCTCACACCAGTAATCATGAATTGCTTTGAGAGGCTGGTTCTCCAGCACATCAAGGACCATCTCCCCCCCACAGGACTGACCCAGCCCCCCTCTACATCAACGGCAAATGTGTGGAGAGGGTCCACACCTTCAGGGTTCTTGGTGTCCTCATCTCTGCTGATCTCTCTTGGTCAGATAACATCACAGCTGTTATCAAGAAGGCTCAGCAGCGACTTCACTTCCTGAGGGTCCTCAGGAAGAACAACTTGGACTCTAACCTGCTGCTGACCTTCTACTGCTCATCCATTGAGAGCCTGCTGACGTACTGTATCACAGTATGGTACGGCAGCTGCACCGAGGCAGACAGGATGAGGCTCCAGAGGGTAGTCAAGACAGCACAAAGAATCGTTGGTTGCCCTCTCCCCTCCCTGATGGACATCTACACCTCCCGCTTCATCAGCAGAGCCAAAAACATCATCAAGGAAAGCTCACACCCTGGCTTTGACCTGTTTGACCTGCTGCCCTCTGGTAGGAGCTACAGGTGCATCAAAGCCAGAACAAACAGACTCAAGAACAGTTTCTTCACCAGAGCAATCACCACCCTGAACTCTCACACTCACCCACTGTGACTTTGCAATACCAACATCTCTGTGCAAGATTATATTATTCATACTGAACAATATCTATCACTCCTATATTGTGTAATAACCAATATTCATCCACTAGTGCAATATTCATTCACGCTTTTTTAATCTTCATTATTATGTATACACTTATTTTATTTCTTACAATGTACACTGCTCAAAAAAATAAAGGGAACACTCAAATAATACATCCTAGATCTGAATGAATGAAATATTCTCATTGAATACTTTGTTCTGTACAAAGTTGAATGTGCTGACAACAAAATCACACAAAAATCATCAATGGAAATCAAATTTATTAATCAATGGAGGCCTGGATTTGGAGTCACACACAAAATTAAAGTGGAAAAACACATACAGGCTGATCCAACTTTGATGTAATGTCCTTAAAACAAGTCAAAATGAGGCTCAGTATTGTGTGTGGCCTCCACGTGCCTGTATGATCGGGCGGAACAGTCCATAGCTTTAATGCCTTCATCTTGCAGGAACTGCTGACACACTCCAGCCACATGAGGTCTAGCATTGTCCTGCATTAGGAGGAACCCAGGGCCAACCGCACCAGCATATGGTCTCACAAGGGGTCTGAGGATCTCATCTTGGTACCTAATGGCAGTCATGCTACCTCTGGTGAGCACATGGAGGGCTGTGTGGCCCTCCAAAGAAATGCCACCCCACACCATTACTGACTCACTGCCAAACCGGTCATGCTGAAGGATGTTGCAGGCAGCAGATCACTCTCCACGGCATCTCCAGACGCTGTCACGTGTGCACAGTGTGAACCTGCTTTGATCTGTGAAGAGCACAGGGCACCAGTGGCGAATTTGCCAATCCTGGTGTTCTCTGGCAAATGCCAAGCCTCCTGCACGGTTGTGGGCTGTGAGCACAACCCCCATCTGTGGACGTCGGGCCCTCATACCATCTTCATGGAGTCTGTTTCTAACCGTTTGTGCAGACACATGCACATTTGTGGCCTGCTGGAGGTCATTTTGCAGGGCTCTGGCAGTACTCCTCCTGTTCCTCCTTGCACAAAGACGGAAGTAGCGGTCCTGCTGCTGGGTTGTTGCCCTCCTACGGCCTCCTCCACGTCTCCTGGTGTACTGGCCTGTCTCCTGGTAGCGCCTCCAGCCTCTGGACACTATGCTGACAGACACAGCAAACCTTCTTGCTACAGCTCACATTGATGTGCCATCCTGGATGAGCTGCACTACCTGAGCCACTTGTGTGGGTTGTAGAGTCCGTCTCATGCTACCACGACTGTGAAAGCACCACCAACATTCAAAAGTGACCAAAACATCAGCCAGAAAGCATAGGTACTGAGAAGTGGTCTGTGGTCCCCACCTGCACAACCACTCCTTTATTGAGTGTGTCTTGCTAATTGCCAATAATTTCCACCTGTTGTCTATTCCATTTGCACAACAGCATGTGAAATTGATTGTCAATCAGTGTTGCTTCCTAAGTGGACAGTTTGATGTTCCCTTTATTTTTTTGAGCAGTGTAGTTCATCTCTGTCCCCCGTCTTCCAAATTTTGTTTAACTTTCCAAGGTCTGTGTCATGAGAGGGGATAACTCTAACTGTACCCCACCCTAACACTATAGTTAGAGCAAGAACTTTTTTGGACCAAAGATGTGAGTCATTTTTGATGTGTGCCAGTTAGAGTGTTTACATTAATTAGTTAAAACGAAACTAACATATTCTGATCATGTATAAGCAGAGTTTGAGGAATAAGTCATCAGTGGTGATGACCCAAACTCTAAGTGTTAAATGAGCCATATTACACTCAGTTCCAAAATTATACTTATTTATTGTGAATTGGACCGATGTCTGGGTCTCCATCATCTGCTCAGCAACTGTCTGAAAGCCCTGGCCGATGGCCGCTATCATTGGAGCCACAACCAGGTACTCAAGGCAGTTGCAGAGGTGGTCAGCACAGCCATCAAGACCAGTGAATTCCATCCTGGGAAGAGTTCTATCAGCTTCCTCAAACCTGGCAAGAATCATCCACCACGACAGAAGATCCCTGCTGTCTATGGCTTCTGACTGGCAGTTGCGAGTGGATCTCTGCAAACAGCTGAAGTTTCCAGAACAAATCGTCCACACATCACTCTGTTCTGACCTGGTCATCTTCTCAGACTCCATCAAGAATATTGTCATGTTGGAAGTCACCATGCCTCAGGAGGAACACATGGAGGAGGCTCATGAGAGGAAGATCAGCAAGTATGAGGGAATTGTTGAGGAGTGCAGGAACTGTACACACTGCCATGCTGTTGAGGTGGGCTGCCGAGGTTTCATGGGTAGTTCCCTTTGCAAAGTCCTGACATTGCTGGGTGTGACGGGAGCAGCAAAAAGGGGAGCCATATGCTCCATTACTGAAGCCTCAGAGAAAGCCACAAGGTGGCTTTGGATTAACAGGGGAGGCCCTTGGCTTGTTGCTGCTGGGAGGCAAGCTGAGACTTGATCACCCCAGCTGGGTCACCTGGAAGAGAGGGTATGATGTTGAAAGACGCCAAAACCCCCGATGAACACAGGAACATCACTGAAGATGCATCCCAGAGCATCATAGCGATATATCTTAAAAACCTCTGAAACAAACTTCCACCCCTACAATTCCCAGTTCAAACGGCCAAGAAAAGCCACATCAGAAAGTAGGTGGGATGGATCTTGCTACCGTATAATTTACTTTTGTGCTCAACACACATGTTTGAGTGTGTAATTATCTTTTCACTTCACTCTTACATCCAGTGTTAGGTACTGGTTTTCTTCCAGCTAGGCAGCAAAATGAATAAGCATGAAATGAGGTTCATGACAAAGCACCTGTCAAACTGCTGTATGGGATGTGATAGAAAAAACAAAACTATGCAAATATAGTCTGCAGCAGTCTTTCATTTGAATGAACAGCAGCCTGCGGTCAGTAGGCTGCTGGCTGCAGGCTGCTGACCGCAGGCTGCTGTTCATTCAAATGAACAGCAGCCTGCGGTCAGTAGTCTTTTAAATCCTATGAAATGTAATGGACAAAGCTTAGCTACTGGTATGGATATTTCTGAGTATTATTGATACACATATCTAATATTCAAAGGTCATTGTATATCACTGAATGGAAAATTATAATTTGTTCCTGAAGCTGGCCAAAAAACATTAATGTTATAGTTCTGGTGGTTGGTTTGGTGAATGAGGTGATAGCAATTTGGAAATCACAGGAAGCAAAAACATAAAGACAGAAGATGATGGAAGATGGTAGAAGCAGAACTGAGACGCAAGCACACACAAACAAAACAGAGAAAGACATAGACAAGAACACACTGGATACACTCAGTGTATCCAGTGTGTATCCAGTCAGTGTATCCAGTCCTGCTAATGACTTCTGCTCCAACACACCTGAGTCAAATATAGAAGTCATTAGCAGGACTCTGGAGAACTTGACTGCATACTGAGGAGGTAATTCAGCCACTTGACTCAGGTGTGTTGAAGCAGAGACACATCTAAAACCTGCAGGACACCAGACCTCGAGGCCTGGATTTGAGGATCCCTGCCTTAGTGTATAGTTACTGGGTGGGTGGGACAAAGCAGCAGATTCGTGGGCATCCTGCAACAGCCCGAGTGAGATTACCATAATAACCACATGCTGGCTGTGAAGCACAATTTCTCAGCTTTCAAAAACTAGGAGTTTTTCAATAGACAAACTGCTTGCACAAATGTGCCAACAATGATAGCTCAGCGTTAAAAGGGTTGAACAGTGTTTTTGTGCCAGGTAGGTGTTTATAATCGACCTATATATAAAAATGTCACTAAAAACATGAACGAGTACACACCACTCTACTAACTGTAAAAATATTCATAAATAATATATCAGAATAGTCTATTTAAAACCGTGTCCTCTGTCTGACAGCCCACATTAATCTCTGCAGCACATTACATTTAAATACCAGTACTGAGGACAAAAATCATAAATGGGGCTTGGCTTTAATGGGAAGAGCCCAAACTGTAGCACTAGACTCAAAGCTTGTTATGACAGCCTACTGGCATTGCAAATAGATAAATGCTCCTCATAGCAACTATCACATCCATACCAGTCAGAAAACAAGACTTTTTTGGCATTTGAAAAATGCCACAATTTGCAGGAAATTGCCATCCACAAACCTTAGTAATCCAGTTAGTTTTCCTCCCCAGTTTTTGGACTCTGAAGGAGAAACTCCTACAAATAGGAATGCAGTAAGAATAGTTGCGAAATTTTATTACTATTATATTATGTACCTATCGCGGCAGATGACTGCCCCTCCCTGAGCCTGGTTCTGCTGGAGGTTTCTTCCTGTTAAAAGGAAGTTTTTCCTTCCCGCTGTCACCAAGTGCTTGCTCATAGGGGGTCATTTTGACTGGTGGTTTTTCTCTGTATTATTGTAGGGTCTTTACCCACAATACAAAGCGCCTTGAGGTGACTGTGTGTTGTGATTTGGCGCTATATAAATAAAATTGAATTTAAATTGAATTGAATGTAAGACATTTAAAGGTTCAAAGGGCTTCACAGACATTAAAATGAAGGAAAATATAAATGTAATAGGTCTTCCTCCAAACTGTACAAGGACAAGGTCACATTTAACCTGTGAAGTATGATGGGCCAATGGACTGTTGGACTCAATGGGCAGGACTCCAGATAAAATTTAAGAGTTTATTTACAGATCTCAGGGCAAAAGAAAATGAAACTGTCTTCCAGTGGAAAAGGAATCCTCGCTCTGGTCCAGGGAATCCATAATGTCTCTCCTTAACAGCCAACCTATCTTCTCAATCTCCAGGGAATCCCGGCACAAGAAAGGCAGCGAGTGGAGCAAAGGAGTGAGCAAAACAGTGAGAAACAGCATGGGAGCCAGCAACACTAACTGCAGTCCAGTCAGCAATACAGTAGACCAGGGCTCTTCAACTCCAGGCCTCGAGGTCCGGTGTACTGCAAGTTTTAGATGTGTGTCTGCTCCAACACACCTGAGTCAAATATAGAAGTCATTAGCAGGACTCTGGAGAACTTGACTGCATACTGAGGAGGTAATTCAGCCACTTGATTCAGGTGTGTTGGAGCAGGGACACATCTAAAACCTGCAGGACACCGGCTCTCGAGGCCTGGAGTTGAAGAGCCCTGCAGTAGACAAATCATCCTCTTCGGGTCTTAATGGCCATATTCAAATAACCTGCAACTTTCTGAGTCGCAGTCCCTACCAAATTCCCCAATGTAAAACTGTGATTGTTGTCCTTATATAAAGACACTAATTCTCTTCTCTCTCTGTCTGATATTTGCTACAGTTGATCAGTACATGTTCAACAGTTTCTGGTGTATTGCAATAAACACACAGGTATGTTGGGTGTTTGCCCATTCTAGGGAGTGTATGGTTCAATTCTGCATGCTCTACTCTTAAGCAACGTTTCATCCTTTGGGTTCCTGGCCTCCATCCTGATCAAATCGACATACTTTTGGATCCTGTGCAGATATCTTCCAGCGTAAGCTGAGGCCCAGTATTCCTGCCAAATACTCTGCTTATGATTGTTAATGCTATTCTTGACCTCTGCTTTGCTTAACAGCACTTCTGTTTGATTTCCTGTCATTTTAACACATTCTTTGCCAACAAGTTCACCTTTTCATTCCCTTCAACCCCCACATGTGGAGGAACCCCAGCAAAGACTAATGTCTGCTAAAACAGTGGCCATGATGAGATCATCAGGGACGGGTGAGTCTCATGACTTCCAGGTGTGTGATCAGTGACCCGAACTGGGCCCATAGATTTAATGTGGCAGATTTTCATGACACAAAGCCCAAGGGATTTGTGTCGCCTCAATTCTGGATGATTAACTGAGAAAAATAAGTTTATTCTCAATGATTTGGGTGGTGCATCCTCAACTATTAAGGCCATAATCTTTCAAGTACTGTTTTAATGTTAGTCAGTGGACTACCATTTTCAGTACAGGATACAGGATACACACCAGGCAAGTCTGAAGTAATTCGGTTAAATGATTGTCATTGACAGTGTTTTCTCAAATTACTACAAGCATGGCTAAGATGAGAAGTCTCACAGCAATTTGAGATATCCTCTCAACAATCTAGTGAAATTAGTAAAAGGTGTATGTCATTTCATATGTTGTTTCATCCAGTTATCCTAAAACCCTCTTTCTTTAGGACCAGAAGTTCGATCTGTTTTCTAATATTGACTGGAGAACTGACTGAATGCAAGAGACAAACAGCTCAGAAAAAAATTGGCTTCTATGCTGAGAGTGATAGAAGAGTTACACGGAGCACGATGTAGCTCCATACTTTTTATGGTGAAGAATGATTGGTCAAAATGGTTCTGTGTCGACTACAGGAAGGTGAATGAAGTATCACAGTTTGATGGATATCCATGGACCTGTTAGACACTGCTTGCTTTTTTACAACACTGGATTTGACTAAGGGCTACTGGCTGATTCCCTTGTCTTCAGAGTCTAAGGAAACCACGGCTTCCTCCACTTTGTACCAATTCGTTAGCCCTGGCCAATTTCTAGCATCTCCACACGCTGCATATGCTGCTGCCTACCTGGATGATATCATCCACAGTGACAGCTGGGGGGAGCATGTGCAGAGAGCCACTGTGCTGGACGGAGGGCAGTACAATATCTGGGCTACCATTTGGGAGGTGGGCAGTTGTGTCCTCAGGTGGAGAAGACAGCAGCCATCGCATCCTGCCCATGTCCCAAGACCATAAAGAGGTGGGGCAGTTTGGGGAGCTGGCTGGTTACTACCGCAGGTTCGTTCCAAACGTTGCTGAGCTGACCAGCTGCTTAACCGACTTCACCCAAAGGGGTGCCCAGATCTGGTCCAGAGCACAGTGCTGGGTGCCATTTTGTATCAGCAGAGAAGCATGTCAACTCCCCGATTGCGTGTATCAAAAACAATATCAAAAACAATTTCCTCAGGTAGGTGTTTAATGAGAAGATACTGAAGTTTAATGCTGAACCATTTATAGTTAGATCTTAAGTCTCCTCATAGCATAGGAGCCAGTGGAGGCGAGTGGGTTTGGGTTACTGTTGAGCTGACCCAGCTCCCCCCTCAGCTAACAGTTCCTGATAAGAGCTGGAATGTTCATCACCAGCTTGGTCTAGGGATATCATTTCACACAGGTCAGAAGACGTTGTTGAGGCGTAGAGCATCTGTTTACATAACATCCAGGAGAAAAATGAGATATCCGGCAATCCAAGGCCATCAGGGAGCCAAATTTCAGATACTACAACTGTTTTGGAACAGGCTGTCACTGATTAATTTGCTGACAGCCTTACAGTCTTTTTGGCACCTCTCAATGGTGAAAAATCCAGTCATCTGAATTTTCTTGGTTCTTTCCTCGCCGCGCAGAAACAGACACTTCTCCAAGATCTAATCCCTTCCAATTCAGCTCCAGCATATACTGAGTCTGAGTTTGAGTTTGTACTGCTCTGCATCCTCACAGGCAGCCTTACCAAGGCCCAACCAGCGGCCCAGACTTCCCGAATTTTACGATAAGCCAGATATCCCCAAGTCCAATCAGGAGAAATCCTGGTACCAATAAACCAAATAACTGAATGATAATTAGTGTTTTGTTCGTTTCATGTGGTTGATGGTCATACAAGAGAGAAATAAAGTAAAGCATTGTTTTTCATTTGAGCTCAGTTGATTGAATGAGACGAAGTCAAGATCTGGTATGTTTGCAGCCCACCATGTGCATATTATATAGTATATTATCTGCAGTAAGCAGATTGGGGAATTTATATAAATTACAAAATATTAAATGTGAGTGTTGAAGGCTGTGGCTCATAATTAAATTAAAAATAGATTGAGATTGGTTTTAATTGTTTAACACAATTAAAGTTCTTTAATGAGGCTGTAGGTTGTGCATCAGTTTTCTTGTGTTTGCATTTTTCTATTTTGTTTTGTTTGATAATTTAAATTTAATCAGGCTCCTTGTTTTACAGTGAGATGGATGGAAGAGGTGAAATCTGCACACGTCTCTCTCTCTCTCTATATATATATATATATTTTTTTTTTCAGTTTTAATGACTGATCAATGTTTTATTTTTATTTTTAATTCAATCAATCATTTCAACCACAGTCAATTATTGGTTATGGAGAATAGTTTAAAATTTGCATAACCATAACCAAAACCTAGCCATAATCCCTCCATTCATGGACTTAATAATTTTATTTTGTGGGTGCAGGTATTTATTCCTCAAGCTTAAATTCAACAACCCATGTTCATCGAAGTCAGCAGCCATGCACATAAAGAAGCTATCACGCATGCAAGTGTCTACTTTGCATGCTCTGCTGCAGTTTCAGGCTCTCGTGGGAAACTGTGCTCAGAGCTGAATCCTGCTGAATCTGTTGTGCAGCATCGCATGCTTTTTATACAAGAATCTCACCAACTAAAGGTTATCAAAAACAAGACTTTCAGCTGTTGCTGTTATGGCTCAGTTACACTAGAGTAAATACAGGATTGCAACCCCTTTGTGACTGGAAAAAAAATCTGTGTGTGTCACCAGAGGAACTGCACTGAATTTTCGGATTCATATATGAGTGTGCGATTCCCTCATCTCTGGGCAATCACTTTCAATTAAAAGGCAGTTGCACAAGTCGCCTGGTGGGAGGGAACCTGTCTCCAAACAATCACAGTTCAACTCTGAGACAGTCTGGCAAAGGTGAAGAGGGCACAATCCATAATAGTATGGGATAGATGAAGGGATACCTTGCCTTTGCTGCTGCATCTCAAGAACATCAACACCAGACCTGGTTATGCAGTGACCTCTATGTCCTCAAGGCACTTTATATTGTAAGGTAAAGACCCTACAGTAATTACAGAGAAAACCCAACAATCAAAACCCCCTATGAGCAAGCACTTGGCGATGGTGAGAAGGAAAAACTTGTTTTTAACAGGAAGAAACCTCTGGCAGAACAAGACTCAGGGAGGGGCAGTCATCTGCCTTGACTGGTTGGGGATGAGGGAAGAAAGACAGGACAAAAGACACACTGTTTTAGGTTTTAGGGGGATGGCAGGAGGATAGAAGCTGCAGAGTGGCGTGTAATACTGCAACTCTGCTTCCTGGTTTTGGAGAGAAAAGGAAGGTTGGAGATTGCCCTATAATATAGCCTATAATATAGGAGGGTTAATAAATTTGGCCAGATTTCTAGAAATGAGAGCTGCTCCATCCAAAGTGGGATGGATGCCATCTTTTCTAACAAGACCAGCTTTTCCCCAGAAAGTTTCCCAATTATCTATGAACACATCGTTTTTCTGGACACCACTCAGCCAGCCAGCGATTCAAGAAGAACATGCGGCTAAACGTGTCGCTCCTGGGCAGACTGGGGAGGGCCCCAGAGAAAACTACAGAGTCTGACATTGTTTTGGCAAAGTTGCACACCAATTCAATATTAACAACTGCTGATGTGAATTATTATTTTATATCTACGCTCTAGTGCTTTCCTCCTGAGGGACCTCCCTCCCAGGCAAATGTTTTGTTCTATAAGCAAAGTAAATGACATTTGACCACTGCAATTTACAGTGCAAAGCAACATATAGTGTTTTGTTAAAAGGAAAATGCAAAACACACCACAGGCCTACTTTTGCAGATTCATTACACAAACATGATAACTTGCATGTATTGTATTGTATTTGTCCACTTGACTGGTGAGCAGCAGTCAGTGAGGGTTCAGGTGCTGCAGAGAACAATCAAAAACCAACCTCTCAGGTGGGTGTTATTAATAAGATACTGAATTTATAACTTTTTTTGGTCAAACCTTGTAGGCTTTTCTAACCGAATGACAACTAAGTTTTAATTCTTTTCTTGTAGTTGTTGTTTAAATAAAAACATTTGAAAGATGCCATAACTGATTTGCAGTTTACTGTTTTATTCAAAGCTGATTCTGATGGGCCCTATATTGCCTTTCTGATGTTATCCTCCTTACCTTTCATCCTCTCCAGGCTTCCAAAAACGGACAGAGGATATGTCGACCAACTACTCTTCTTCCTTCAACTTCTCTGTTGGTCATGTGTTCGACCGTTGCCCCACCATAAATGATGCCATTATTATCTCTGCCTTCATCATCACCAAATCTGTCTTCATTCTTCCTCTCACCATACTGGTCCTTTACCGGGGATATCAGCAATTGCGGCAACAGTGCTCCTTCAAAAACACGAGCCACCCCGACATCTTCACCTACCAACAGACTGTCATGCAGCTCTTTGGAGTTTCTGGTGGTGCCTTGTACGTGTGTGGATTTGCTTTCCCTTATGTGATTACAGTGGCTTTCTGTATTGTACCATCCTTCATCTGTGGAGAGATCATGTTTCACGTGCTAACCTGTGTGGAGCGGTATCTGGCTGTTGTTCATCCCATAACCTACCTAGGGCTAAAAAATGCAGGTTGTGTCAGGATCAGAAATATCTGCATTGGGTGTGTTTGGCTATTTAGCTTTGGATGGGTTGGTGTAATGTTTTTATATGCCCCCAATACTCCTGTAGTTCATTTTTTCTGCCTTTTGACCGGCTGCTTTATTGTTGTCTCTTTCTGTAGCGTCTCTGTACTCTTCGTTCTGATTCGTCCAGGTCCAGGAGAGATGGGTGGGGACGGGAAGCGGGTTGACCAGTCAAAAAAGAGGGCTTTCCATACTGTGATGGTCATAACAGGAGCGCTGTGGTTAATGTTTATTGGGGACATTATTTGTGCTGCCCTGACTGCTTTCACAGTGCAAGGCTTCTATGTATGTTCACTATTCCCAACTGGATTGTGGATGACATTGCCCAGCAGTTTGGTGTTACCCCTGCTGTTTCTGCACAGAGCAGGAAAACAAACATGTTGATGTGCAAAAAAAGGTTTACTGACCCCATAATGTTAAAACAATCCGAATGTGATCACAAATAGAACCATCACCATTTCTTTAAATCACTGCAGGAACTTCAGCTACTGGAGGCCAACAAACATTTTGTGCTGGGCTTATGTAAAAAGGAATATAAGATTGGAGTTAATGTTACCAAAACAACTTAAAGTAGAATGTGACAACCAGGATTTACACAACGGCATTATCTGCATAGAAACTGACATTTCAGAGCTGACAAGGAATAATAATGTTTATAAACAATGTGAATACTGCTATGTGGATGCCCCCTCATAATTAATGCCAACAAGGGCTTGAGTCAGCACAGTTACTCTTAGCACCATTTACCATGTTAGCTCAGGTTAACACAATAACCAAAACAAATGAGATGATGTAATTGTAATTACTTTTGCATGTATTGTCCCCCAAGCTAATTTTAAATGTATTTACAGATTTGAAAGTGGTTGCATTCATTTTTGATGTCCTTGTACAAAAAAAATATTTAATCCAAAAGTAGAATCACGGATGCAAACACATCATGTGCACACAGGCCCCCAGGTGTTCTGGGTAACATGATGCGTTTGATTTGAATACACAGCTCCATACTTAAGAGTCATTTGAATGCTTTCAAATGTTTATCTTAATTAATTGGCTAAATGATCCTTAACATTGTTACTTTAGTGACAACAGTGCAAATTCTAAATGACTTGTTAAGACTTAATGACTTATTCAACTAAGAAATATGTTTTGTGTGAAAAAAAAACTTATGTGTGTACTATGTTGTAGCATAATCTATATTAAATGGCTCTATCATAATGTAAAGTAATATAATTATGGCATAAATATTATCCTAATTTACTCTGTTTTCTTTACAATCTTGAGAGGTGATTGCTGGTTTATTTAAATTTTCATGCTCCTGAACCTGCAATATGACCTCCAACCTTAAAAATAAAATAATAAAATAAGATAAATAAGCAGCACACACACCTGAGTCCTACATATTTATTGACACATATTTGGATCAGATAGCAGCAATCAGCACATAGGCGCTGGAAGTAGATAGTCAGAAAGAAAGATTGATACTTTAAATATATTTTGCATTTTATTTTTAAAGCGTAGTCACACAGGCCTAGAGGCAAGTTTGCAACATGTGGTAACCACTGGTCACTAGGAAAAATTCCTTGGTTAGCAAGTGGTTGCTGAAATTCGATGACAGTTGCTGTGAAATGAGTTGCTAAAACTCCTGTCATGCAGGCCTAGATGATCAGTCAGTGATCCCCTGGCAACCACAGATCACTAGGGGTAAAATGTGTATTCCCCCAACCAGTTGGCAAATGGTTGATGTACTGTAGGTTGCTGGCAGTTGCTCTGTCAGATTGGTCACAAAGAGGTATACAGTGCTTCACCAGAAAATCTGCTCTCTCTTTCTAGTCCCTGTCAGTACTCTAGCTGCAGCATCTTGGATCAGCTGAAGGCTTTTCAGGGAGCTTTTAGGGCAGCCTGATAATGATGAACTACAATGGTCCAGCCTAGAAGTAATAAATACATGAACTAGTTTTTCAGCATCACTGTGAGACTGTGAGTCCACATGTGTCTCTGACATATCCATGAAGGGATATGCCTCTCCAGACCTCTACAAACTAGGCAACAACTCCCTGACTGCCATTAGGTGATGAAATTCTTAGACCTATTGTCAGAACCTACACTGGTACAGTGGGTAATGGGTTCCTTCTGGTGCACCACAGGTGAGACTATTAAAGCAGTTCCTGGAGAATGAAGGAATTGATACCATTGACTGGCCCAGATGTTTGCCTGACCTAAATCCAAAAGAACACCTCTGGGACAATATGTTTCTGTCCATCTGACGCTGTCAGCTTGTACCTCAGGCTGTCCGGGGGCTCAGTGATGCCCTGGTCCAGATCTGGGAGGAGATCCCCCAGGACACCATCTGTTGTCTCATAAGGAGCATGCCACGATGTTGTCAGTCATGCATACAAAAATGTGGGGGCCTTACAAACTATTGAGTAACATTTTGAGTTGCTGCAATCAATTTTTTGGCAAAATGGACTAGCCTGATGCATAATCTTTCACTAAGACTTTCAGGGTATATTTGAATTGACCCGACTTTGGGTTGGTAACTTAAATTTCCACCAAACAATTTGGCAATAGCCAGATATGCAGCCTGAATTTTTCCCATTGAGACCTGATGTGTTTTCAAAGTGTTGCTTAAATTTTTTGAGCAGTGTATATGACATTGTTAGTAGAACATGGAATTACCCTTTGTGTTGTCTCAAGAAGGTGGTTGAACAATGAAGTTTTACACTATTGCATTTTCACTTATACACAATTCATTGCAATTAAAAACAAGGATGTTAAGAAAAACTTTTTGCAACCACACAGTTTGTCTAGTTTTAACATTTCAATGGACTTCTGCTTGGCTCCACTAGTACTTTAACCTTGTGTAGATTAAGTCATCATCAGTGATAACCCTCAGTCATTATTCATATTTTCCATACATCTATTGTCATCCACTTATCCTTTTCAGGGTTCATATGGGGGTGGAGATCTGTGTTCTAAATGTAAATTTCCAGCAGGAAAACACAGCCAGGTGTGCTGGGCTATTTTAATACATTCCTCTTTACTTATAATCATTTGAATCCTTTCAAATACCAAATGATCCATACAATTGCTACATAGGTCACCACAGCATAAATTCAAAACAACAGGTTATAACTCAGTAACTAACTCGAATAATGGAAATTTGTTTTTCCTCAAAGCTGATGTTTAAAATTAACAAAGTTGTAAGACAGTGTATTAAAGTCTTTATACTTAGAATAAGTTTACTCTATGTGTATGCATTTTCTCTACACAAACTCAGCAGGGATGATTTATATTTTATTCAAATATTCATGCTGGCCCCACAATCTGAGCTCCCTGTGGCAAATTTCCCACCTATTCATCATAACCAACATGCATATCAAAACCAAAGGCTCATATCAGGATAAGATATCCTTAAACAACATTCAGAGGTGCAGGAGAAGGACGGTCTCTGCTGAGGTACTGTATTTTATTGTCAATAATCCATTGATCATTTATACATTTAGAAATCTTTGTATTAACTATCCTTCCTTAATTAAGACTGTTGAAATCTTGTGCCTTACTAAGTTATAGAGTTGTGCTTAAAGTTCTCCAACATTAAAATGCAGACTAAAATTTCTATTTGAGTGACTTTTTTTTAAACTTACAAAAGTTCAGCATCTGTCTCTAAAAGCTGCAGCATCATTACATTCCCCATCTTTTTGCTTTCCTCTAGGGCAGCAGATGATCGTTTTTATGACATAAAATATTTGGTGTTTGTCTCCAGCTTTCGGGAACACCGAAGTCTGTGAGCACCACATTTGCAAATTCGATGTGTTTCAGTTAGAGCGATAATTTTCTTTGTTCTCTGCTTGCCAAGATTTGGGAGAACAATTTAATAAAAACAAACAAACAAAACAACAGCAAAATGACATATTGTGATTGCCTAGGGTTAAGGCTATGGTTAGGTTGTTATGGTTGGGTTGTCCTTGACTTAATAGCTGGTTCATTGGTGTTCACTGGCCTTTTTTTTTGGTTTGTTTGGTTTTTGTTTTTCTGTTAAGAACAATATCGACCAAGGTGAGTTCTGCTCTCAGAGCTAATAACTGGGTCTAAAACTGACTGTACCCATTTGTCTATTATATTCTCTTTTCAACATCATAATTTTTCTCTGTACCTCTTTTTCCTCTTCAGCCTGACATGTTTTTAAATATGTCCATCAACTCTTCGACCTTTGCTGTGATCCCCTTCATTCCTCCAGAGCTCATAACCTCCAATTCCTCCATCTATCCCGTCACGAGCCAGTGTTTCCAGTCCAAAGTGAGCATCTTAGTCTTCATTGCATCTTACATCACCTTCTTCCTCCTCCTTCCCCTTTTCATCCTCGTTCTCTACCTGGGATGCCAACAATTGAGACAACAGAAGTTCACTTCCAAGGCTGCAACCAGACACTCTGATGCCTTCCTCTACCACTCCATTGCCATGGAGTTGACTTCATTTCTGGGGTTCACTCTTTCATTCTGTGGTGGCTATTTTAACCTTGAAGAGATGAGGGTTCTGGGGCTCAATGTTTGGTATGTCACCTGGCTAGGACAGGCTCTGTTCCACCTTCTCACGTGTGTGGACCGCTACCTTGCTGTTGTTAACCCAATCACCTATCATGGACTTAAGCAGACAGGTGGTGTCAGGATCAGAAACATTATCATTGTGTTTGTGTGGTTACTGAGCTTTGGATGGCTGTCTGTATTATATCTAACTAGATTTAACCTCTGTGTAATCTTGCACTTCTGTATTATGGGTTTCTTCATAACTGGCTTTTCTTTTTGTAGCATTTCTGTTCTCTGTGCCCTCAAGCGCCCAGGTCCAGGGGAAGTAGGTGGGAACAGAGAGCGGGTTGACCAATCAAAGCTGAAGGCTTTTTACACCATTGTGACTATAATGGGGGCGCTACTGTTCAGGATTGGGGGCAATCTGATCAGCACTATCATATATGATTCAGGGATGCTGGGGCCAAGTGAAATCTGTGTGATGTATATGTGTGATGTCTGGTTCTCACTGCCCAGCAATCTGGTGCTACCTTTGCTGTTTTTGCACCGAGCAAAAAAACTGCAGTGCTGTAAACAAGCAACTCAGTCAGGGTAAGTGGAAAATGAAATTCAAGAATGTAAAGGAATGAAAAGGAATATTTGGGCGTGCCAGTAGACCGAAGAGTAAAACCAGACACATTAAAAAAAAAACAAAAAAAACCCACATTTACTTTGAAGGAGACTTGTATTTGGAGATATGCATCTGGGCCATATGCTACAAAGTGGGTTCAACAAATGCAGTGAACCTTCCAATTAATTGGATTCACTTTCCCTAACAGTGGCAATCAGGGTCAACGGTCACAAGAACTCGTCACGACAACTCGTTAAGTTAACCCGGGGTTTCATGATCTATTTATGAGCGTGTTCACATGAAAGGGTGGCACTGGTAAGCTCAGTGTTTTTCTTTTTTCTTTTTAATTATTTGTTTAGTTTTTGTTCTTCTATCATGTGCTAGATATAAGAACAATATCAAAATGAGTCCTGTTCTGAGAGGTAATTACTGGGTCTAAAACGGACTGTACCTATTTGTATATTATTTTCTATTTTCATCATCCTAATTTTTTTATCACCCTCCACCCTCGGCCTGACAGGTAAATTTGAAAGTTATTTGAAAGTAAAAGTGTGTTAAGTTAATATATGGTGTTATTGTAGTTTAGATGTAATTGAACAGCAAAATATTTCTGATGTGCGAGGAAAATCTGCTGGGAAATTTGCTCAAAAATTTTAAGCACGACTGTGCTGGTTGACATGGCCGGAATAAATTTTAATACAAACCTCTTTGGATATGAGCAATTTACATTCAGTTGTTCATCTATTGGAGTAACTGAATTAATCCAATTCATCCATCCATCCAAACTGGTAACAATGTAAATTTTTAATGATGTTTATGTAAGATTTATTTCAATAGTGGATAGTTAGTTAAATCAATCCATTTTGATTGTGTTTGAAGTTATCCATCCACCCACCCATCCATCCATCCATCCATCCATCCATCCATCCATCCATCCATCCATCCATCCATCCATCCATCCATCCATCCATCCATATATTCACTAGTAGAACTAATGAAGTTTGTTATAAATGAAGTTTATAATGTATGTTATAAGATACTATCAGTTCAATGAAATAATAAATGTATTCATTCACCCTGTGTTTGTGTTTTCTTTGTACAATACCATCATGGCTATAATGAGGGCAGTGCTGTTCAGTTGAAAAGACTGTTTATGATTTAATTATAAAAGTAAATATATTATGTTTTGGTGAAAGCATTACAGACCTGCATCTAAATGCTTTCACACATTCAAATGCATATTCAAGCTTTTCTATATGTTTTGGGGTTTGTTATTTGATGAACTTATAATAGTGTTTGAATCATAATTTTAATAAAATATTTTTGGTAATTTTGGTCATATCATCTGTTGTGGCCATTTACTGACAACAACACATTGTTTTATGAGTCCTACATGTGTATTGCCCATGATTACATTTTTATATTCTCCTTATCACTAGATCAGAGGTAGACTTTAAAAAAAATTAAGCAATAATTTATATTTTTTCTTCCTCCAATTCAAAGCAGTTGATTACTGGTAATGACTTATATAATATTACTGGTATACTATGTACTATCCTTAATTTTAAGGTCAATTCAGGTCAACCAAATTTTACAACAGAGTTGAAACATGTTGCTTTACTCATTCGTCCTGCTTGTCCAATGTTGAAACACAGTAAAGGACCCTCTGCCTTGGAAAGGGAAAACTTTGAATTAATTTCTATATCTCTACTATTACTTATTACTAAGTGAGCCCTTTCAGTTATTTTTGAAGGCTGTTATGAAGATGTCTAATGTATCTCCACTGGACATTAAGATCTGTGCAGTACAAAATGATGCACAGCAGTGATGGATTCATTTCAGTCACAGTAATATGACCAGTCAAATTATCTAAATAATAAACTGAAGTAAAATAAAACTCCAAAGAAGAAAATACTGACTTGGTTTGTATTGCTTTTTTAAGAAAGCAGCTGAAACTGATTACCCCCCCCCCCCCCCCCCCCCCCCCCAGATCAATATCCCAGAAGTTTAATTGACTTGATGCTAAACTCTGATTAAAAAGTGATCTTTTGTTTTTTTTTTGTTTTTGAGCAGTGCAGTTTGTGTGAAAGCAAGTTTAAGATGTTTAAGGTTTAAAGTGACTGTAGTTATAAATATAAAGTATATTCTGGTTCTCAAATGTAATAAAATATTACTTATTTAAATCAGTGCTGTAATGATTAACTTTATGTATTTGCATTTTCTTTTTGCAATGCCAGGAGAGACAATTGTGATTTCATTCAAATATCCGCGCTCCTGACAATGTAATCTGACCTTGCGCAATAATCTGAAACCTAAATTTGCCTGTTGCAATACTCACAGGGTGTCACACCTACACTGACAAGAGTCATAAATGCATACACACACAAACATAATAAGCAACACACACACCTAGATCACTCATTTGTACTGAAATACATTTGGATCAGTACCAGTTATCAGCAGTCAGACGCTGGAGAAGGGCAATCAGAAACCAAGTCTGCTGAGGTATTTAAAGATTTCTCAATTAGTTGTTAATGTTTTTCCTCTATTGAATTATAGCATTGATAAGTCAGTGTTTTATTATTCATGGAAAAATTTATGCTGTCTTTTCTTTGTGTTTTCTACTTCATTTGACAAATTGATAGTAGTGTGAAAAATCACAATTTTAAGATAAAACATGTTTTTGAACTCGCCTTTCTGTAACTGTTGTAGATCATTGCCGCCTGATAGACACATTTTGTTGGATGAGTGTCACTACAATAAAGTTCCAAAACTCAGTTAGTACCAGCTCTACATCTGTGAGGCCAATTCTTTAAAGTACAATAGCGGTCAGAGTTAAATTTGAAAACTTTAGCTTTTTTTTCTACATCCCAATGAGTGAAAATGTAATCTCAGTCCAATCAGGGGTTAAAGTGTGCTGGAACACTACAAAACAGAGTTCTGGTCCCAACAAATGAGGTTTAATAAAGGTGCAGTTGATATACGTATCATCAGCATTGAGCCATTTAGCTAATTACAGAAGGAAAGGCTGATTTGCAACTCAGCCAAATTGTATATGAAAAGAAACAATGCATAACAATGTTACATCAATTCTATTCACATTGCCGGGCACAGCAAACCCGCCTTTGGCAGATGTTTTAGCTGATTCAAGCGCTGTCTTGCAAACAATATCATTGTCCAAATCACGGAGATAACATGTTCTCCCTATTATCCATGCCCATAATTTTCCAAGGTTTAAAAGGTTGAATTGAAGTAACTTCAATTTATGACCCTTTTCATTGTTTGTGAAAGATTGTCACATATTATAATGGGAAAATTATTTGTCAGGTGGGTGATAATAAGGGAACTGAGTGATCAGATTGGTAGAGAGGTGTGTCATATATCTGAGTATGCGGATCACATCCTGATCAAATGTTACACATCCATGGACAACAGTGATTTGCTTACTGCAACAAAGGATGATGATGATGATGTGGTGCATTTTTACACCAATAGGAAAAGAAATGTTTTTTCTTCCTCTTTCTTTTGCCTGCAAGCACTTTCTGATGGTGAAAATTTTTATTTTTTTTTTTACAGTTTCTTCATGCACCAAACTTGCATCACACATAAGGACAATATACAGAAAAAAAACATGGCATGAAATTTTGATCATAACTCTGGTTTTACAATTTAAACAATTACAATTACAGTTTGAAGTCCTAAGATACAATTTAGGGAGTTTGGTTCACAACTCCTCCACCTTGAAAAGAGCCAGTTTAGGTGTTTAAGCATTTATGATGCCTCCTGGGTGCCTCGTAGGAAAGATTATTTCCTGTGTTGGGAAGTATGCAGATTAATGATTGACTAAATGAGCCGTATAGTTGCTACACTGGTTATAATGATGGAAAATGTTAATGACTGGTTATGTAAGACTTCATATTCAGATACTGGAAATTTATTTTAGTGATACGAATACTAATAGCTAAGCCTTATTTATACATTTGTTATATAGAAGAAAAAAAATGTGTAAACCATGACACTATAGATCGCTCCTAAACATTCATTTATCTTATAATTTAAACTGTGTATGTCTACTTAGGACTTTATTGTTTTGTTTTGTTTTTGTACATTCAAAGTAGAGCTGATTAATGTTTTATTCAAATGGTGGTGCATTTGCCTCGGCAATCTGACTCGCTAAGAATGAAAGATGAAATTTGACTGCTACATATAAAAACAAATAACACACACACACACACACACACACACAAAAAAAAAACAAAAAAACAAAAACTCAATACAGTCTAATGTTCTGGACTCTAGATATTCTTGTATAGCAAAATATTTGTCCTTCTGTTAGAAAATCTGTTGGGAAATTTGGTGCAAAACTAGAATCACATGGAAAACATGGTCATATAGAAGGCTGTGTTGGACTGTGTGACTGGATTAACTGGATTCACTTACGCCTCATTTGAATCCTTCAAGTATTCAGATTAATGACTGGCTAAATGAGCCGCATGATTGCTACATTGGTTAAAGTGATGGAAAATGTTAATGACTGGTGACTCTCAAAGAAACTCTGCTGAGGTATTTAAAGATGAATTATTTAGTAATTAATGTGTTTTTTCCTTTGGATAGACTGTTGTTAATTTATGAACTTATAACTCGTGGAAAAATGTATAGACAGTTTTTTCCATGGTTGGCATTTTATTTGATGAATTGATAATAGTGTGGAAATCATAATTTTAAGTTTTTTGGGGTTAATTTTGCTAAATTAGTTCAAAAGTTGGTTCAAAAGTCTGCAGGATGGTTGCATGCTGCACCCGTGGGATCCCTATGAGAGCAGCAGGCATGGATACTTTTTTAGCTATTAATAATACATATGACACATATTACTACATGTCCATGGACCATAACTATATTTTTACTGTTGCAACTGACAAAACATCCACAAATTCATACAGCAACATATCACCAAACAAACACTTCCTGTGCTAGATAAAAGGTACAGTGACTGTATTCTTTTGGAAAAAGGGGGGGGGGGTTATTAAAGGGTGTTAACTTTACTCTCAGCGGTGAAAAAGGATGGAAGAAAGAGAAGACAGGAAAGGGAGTTGACTGATTATTTGTAAAGGTAAGGACTGCCCAGCATGCTATCTGATAAAGATGTAAAAATCTGCTGATGGGAGTAGATTTCTGAAGAGCCGGATGAAGGACAACTCTAATGATCCTGACCAAAACCGTATTAAAGAAGTTACCGTGTCAGGTGCATAAATGAGCACATTACTGTTTGTTTGTTTTGCATGGCATGTGATGCTGCAGGATTTATGAATGTTGACATGATGTATTAATTACTGAGTTGAAATCCTGAAAACCATCAGGTCATTGTAAAAATGTACAATAGATCTCATGTTTCATTTACTTGCTGTATCCCATGTTAACCTGTCTATTTTTAAAGTTTGGTTACTTTTATAATCTTTTATAAAAATGGCTAATGTATCTCCACTGGAGTTTAAGATTTATGCTATACAAAATGCAGTGCTGCATTCATTTCAGTCACAGTAATATTATCTAAATATTAAAACTCAAGTAAAATAAAACACCAAAGAAGAAAATACTGGCTTGGTTCGTGTTGCTTTTTTTAAGAAATTCCTCCTGAAATTTTTATCTACCCCTTTGTTTATTTTTCCACTCTCTCATCTCCCCTTTTAGTTGGCACACCTCCTCTACTTCTTCAGGCCTCCATGGATTTCAATATGTCCATCAACTCCTCGTCCATCGCTGACATCTCCCTTCCTCCAGAGTTCACATCATTTAACTCCTCCAACTCTTTGGACATGAACCCATGTTTCATGTCCAAAGAAGGCCTCTTTGTCTTTGCTGCTGCCTCCATCATCAATCTCCTCATTCTTCTCCTCATCATCCTTGTCCTCTACCTTGGATACCAACAATGGAGGCAACAGCGCCCAATTTCCAAAGCAACAAGTCACTCCGATGCCTTCCTCTATCACTCCCTCGCCATGGACCTGAATTCATTACTGGGGTACACCCTCTTCTTTTTGGGTGGCTATTTCAATCTCCCGGACATGATGCTGGTAGGGAACAGCTTTTGGACAGTTGCCGCTTGCGGGCAGGCTTGGCTTCACCTCCTCACCTGTGCAGAGCGCTACCTTGCTGTTGTTAAACCCATCACCTACCACAGACTGAGACAGACAGGAGGGGACAGGATCAGAAATATCAGCATTGGATGTGTTTGGTTACTGAGCTTTCTTTTTCTGACGCTAGGCCAAATGGGTAGCTTTGAACTCAATGTGATTGTGTACCTGTGTGTTATAATTTTCTTTATAAATGTCATATCTTTTTGTAGCATTTCTATTCTCTGTGCTCTCAAGTGTCCAGGGCCGGGGGAAGCGAGTGTGAACAGGGAGCAGGTTGACCAATCAAAGCAGAGGGCTTTTTACACCATCTTGACAATAATGGGGATGCTGCTGTTCAGGTATGGGGGTCATCTTATAAGCATTATCACACAGATTTCAATAGTGTTAAGACCCAATGAACAGTGTTTGTTATCACTGTTTGACTTCTGGTTTGATCTGCCCAGCACTCTGGTGTTACCGTTATTGTTTTTACTGCGAGTAAGAAAATTACAACACTGTAAACAATCCAGTGAGTCAGGGTGATAGTTTCATTTTCAAATATATGTATTTAACTAGATTTACAGTTAGCAATGCTGATATGAGTACATCTTTTTAAATGCGACAAAGTGGCCCGAGCCAACCCCAAGGGAGCGGGTCAACATCCAAGCCAAAACACCTCTCGGGTGTGCAGCAATGACCAGTGGGGAGCAAACATGTCCCCCAGGGGCCCAGGCACAGCAAGCCTCAGACCCAGGACCAGCCAACCCCCGCCGCGGGTCAGGTGCAAGAAAACAGGAGTGCAGGAAGACCTGCCCGCTCCCCTCCCCACTCATCTGGGAGAAAGGTGAAATGTTGGGTTCACGTTGGTATATGTGAGTGTAAGGGGTTTTAAAAAAGGACAATTTAATGTTTTATGTAGCAGAGTCAGGGACACATAGATGTTGACAGGTAAGATGAAAGCAATGGTGTGGAGTCATCAAGTCGCAGTGAAGACTGGAAACAGGAATGTACAAAACTGTATCATCTGCATAAAAAGAAACATTGCAGAACTGATTTGAAATGTATTCATATTATTTTATATATTAATATTTCTGTAATGTAAATTATAAAAATACAGAGACAATCCTGTGAATTTTAATTATATGAGAATATCAGCTGCTTCTGAGATAACAATAATAAGAGATCAACATAAACCTCATAATGCTGAAAATAAGGGTGTTGATGGTTTGCTAAATAACTCTTATGAGAGTTTCATGTCTATAAGCATGACTAGACATGACAAATTCAAATCAAAAATAATGTTGTGCTTCTCAAAGCACCCAGTTTCTTTGTATTAGCTACTGTCTATTCAAATTAGAGAGTAAAATGCATTTACTGTGCTCTTAATGTAAATGATTGTTCCACTCTTGACTTATCTTCTCACACTCTTGAGGTGATAGAGGAAGAGCAAAAAGAGTGCTGCCTCCCAACTTTACCACTGCCTTTTATTCCCCAAACTCACACCTCCCCCTGCTGTTATCAGGGCCAGTGGGCATAGACGGGTGCTTCCAATCCACTCTGAACCGTACTAGTTTGATCCCTTTGCAGAGGCTTCATGACACAGTTCTCTGGGGGCTGTCAAAACAAACAACTTTCCCACGTGAAAATAACTCCCACAGGAGCACTCCCCCACCCATCCATCCATAATTTCTCATTACTAGAAACACTTTTAGGGCGGTCTTATCTTAGTACAAAAATTTACTCCCTTGCATTATTACAGTAGGTCAGGTGGGACTTCAACCCCCACTTCGGGACACACAGCTCCCAGCAACTTGACCTTGAGTTGGTAATATAGTGTCAAAAGTGCACAGTGTATAAAGGTGAGACTCTAGATATGAATGAGTGCAGTTCTACTAGTGGAAAAAACCAGAGGCCCTGAACCGAGCAGGCCTCAGTCCTTTCCACTCACCTAAAGCTTGCAGTGTTCCAGTGTGTGAGTGTCAATATAGGTAACAAACAATATAAAATGTGACCACTAATCCTGTGTGTGTGTGAGATTAATATAGGTAACAATACATGATATAGAATATTGACAGTAAACACTGATGTCAACGTGATAAAAATATACCACACAAGCACCTAAGTATGACATTTTTGCCCCATTCACTCTTTGGTTCAGCTAAAAGGTTCAAGCTAGTTCTGGCTCATAGCAGCCTGTATATCAAGAAGAGTCAAAATAAAAAAAGTATTTCTAAGCAGCCAGGTGTGTCGTAAGTGTTAATTGTAGTGTTTTACACTGACTTCTAGGGGAAGCAAAAAAGACCTCTCACTGGATAGATGTAAATATTCTTTTAAAAAATATTTAATTTATTCATTCATTTTATTTTGCTCTTATCCGTATCCCAAACACTCCAAAATTCACTCTGTGATTAGCAAAGTAATTTTTTTTTTCCTAGTTTGGCTCCATGAATACGAATGTGTGCATGTAGGAGCTTTCTCTGTACAGTAGCTGGTTTCTCCCTTAAAGATAAGGTGAGGAGTTCGGTCATTCAAGAGGGACTCAGATTAGGGCCCCTACTCCTCCACACTGAAAGACCCAGCTGAGGTGGTTCAGGCATCTGACTAAAATGCCTCCTGGATGAGGTATGCTGGTCATGTCTTACCAGGAGGAGGCTCCTTATTACCGGGCATAAGTTAGACTGGAAATCAACTGAGCAAAAAATTCCACACTTGATAATGGTTGGATCATAATCTCTGTCTTTGCTAATACTGTCATGGTTCAGTTGTGTGGAGCACAAAACAAGACCCAAATGCAGGACTTGGAGGACAGGGAATTAACTCAAAACTCAGCTTTATTTGCTAGAATACACCAAGAAAAAAAAAACTAATTCATACTGAGCAAGACTGGAGCCAGACATACCGAGAATAAACAGAGCAACCAACAGGAGAGGAGGCATTGACAAGGAGGTGACCAAGAAACAGAGGAGGACTCAGACAATATATACATACATGAGGTAATCAAGGAGATAAGACACCTCTGTTACCTCTGTTGTTTCTACAGCAAGCAGGGAAAATCACAGTGCTGAAAACAAACCACTGAATTAGTGTGAAATAATGATAGGATCTATGGTTAAATGTTAAAAATTAATCTAGAAATTAATCTTAAGGATTAGAAGGGCTGATATAGGTATAATTTAAAGTTTAAAATCAGAGACAAGCAGATGTTAACAGGTAGATGAAGACAATTTAAAATAGGTGTGTCTAAGAAAGAATATGTTGACACAAAGTCATAGTGGAGATAGCAAACTGCGGCTAACAGCAGCCAACTGCACAAAAACAGAAGCAACTACTGACAGAGAAACTCCAGAAATCCTCAACAGCTCATCTCAGTATCGCTGTCATTGGACAGAAGTGAGCTTCTCAGACTTATCAACTTGTATCAGACTTCTTTTGGAAATTTTTTCAGCCTCCTCCAGAGTAAATAGATGTGGATGCTCCACAGCTGGGATTATGGGATTATGATCTGACAGGCTGCACATTACACCGGCCAGAGAGTTTGAGAGGACTAAAGGGTAAAAATGTAAAATATCACAAAATATTTAATTTTCAGATATTCCCTTTTTATTCCTGATTTATTTATAAGTGTTGATATTATTAAAATGTTAAAATAAAGTGTTTACAGAAATGTTTTTATAAACAGTAGCAGAAACACATTGAGTGGACTCTGTAACTCTTATTGCTACGCTTTGATTTAACTTATTGGTCCTTGACTTTTGCCACTCCTATTTTATCTTATTTCATCCAAATTGATATTACATGTGTTTCATTGATATTAAATGACTATTTCTTTTTGATATTCCATTTGCATGACTGTTTTTGATGCATTGTTTTTATATTTAGTATGATATCTCTGCCTATACAAATGCCTTTTTCACTTAGAGTTCACTCGTTAGGATACAGTACATTGGTAGTCTGCTTCATCTATGGTATTATTCCCTGTATATTGTACATTTTATATTTCCATTCTATGTATTTATAATACCACTGCTTTGACTACTTACCTGATTATTTCCATATTCATGTACTTGATTGGATACCGATGTGTTTCCTTTTTCTGTTTTTCCTTATTTGGACATTAGGTATCTTCAACCACATGACCACTCAATGAGTGGGTGGGTATAAATAATGTGTTTCTAAGGGCAGCTGTGCTCGAAACGTTACTTTTTCTAGGCTTTTTGTATTAAAATTTCATCCTGGAGCTCATCTGGTGTGCAGACTTTCTTTTTGCCTAATCTCAAAGTGAGCATGAATATGAACTACTGAACCTGGAGCACGGTGGTTTACAGACAGGGACTATTGAACCGTAAACAACCTTTAAGTTGTTCCTGTCTTCATGGTCATTCCAGAGATTGGAATGTCAGGGATATAAGCATCCCATTCCAGTGCTGTGAGACGTGACAGAGTCTGTTTTCTGTCTTCACCTTATTCTTGTTTGTCAGTTTCATGGTATGCATAAGAGCAGCTTGCAGGGACTTCCCAGTGAGCATTTGCTGATGCCTGAGCTGAATGTGACTGCACCTTCTCTCAAGAATTAAACTCTTACTACGAGAGCTGCTGGAGTGTGCCTGATTTTTTGATAACTGAAGAATAATTCCGACATTTATGTTGTTGAGAGTATGGTCTCTCCTGTGTGTAGGCTTGTGCTAATTATAACCAATGGCATTTGACAGCTTTCAGCAGACAAACAAATATGGCGGACACTGGTTTCAGTTGGGCACGCTTTTGATGACATCACAGGCCTAGTTGCTCAATCTCCTTTAATCTCTTGTCTCTGGGTGTTTGCCCATCACCTGGATCCTGGATCCTTCACTCACAGTGCCAGGCCTGGAAACTGACCAATCCCAACCTAGCTGTTTAACCCCTGGAGCATCCACTGCTTCTGTTGTGGATCGGGAGGGAATGATGGAGCGCTTGCCCAACAACGATTATCTTAACAAGAATAACACTCGAGGAATTTCAGAGGACCAAAAGGAGGCCAAATTGACTTCTTAGTTTTATGACAATGAGAACTGTTTATATAGCCTGAGTTAAAGTCAGACATTTGACTCTGGGAAATTTTGTGAAGAGGGGCACTGATTATTTATATTTTGCACTGTTTTAAATACACAGAGTACCTTACTGAATTGCATTGTGTTGTGTATTTTAAGATTAAGATTAAGATTAAGATAGTGTTTATTTGTCACATGCACAGTTATACACAGTACAATGCACAGTGAAATGTATTTTGTACCTGCAACCATATATACACACATATAAATAAGAAGAATAAAAATAAGAAAAAAGTAATTCACCCTATACACTATACTCTATATACTATACACTATACACACTTTTATAAATTATAATATTTACATTGTGCAATAATGGTACAGTTAGGGCTCAGAGTTGAGCAGACGGATGGCTTGTGGGTAAAAACTCTGGGGTGGCTGGGCTGTTTTAGGATCTTCATGGCCCTCAGCCTGCACTGCTTGGTGTAAATGTCCTGCAGGTTGGGGAGGGTGGTTCTGATGGTCCGTTCAGCTGAACGAACCACCCTTTTTAGGGCCATGAAGTCCTGCTTGGTGCAGTTTCCCATCCAGGTGGTGATGCTCCCACGCATGATGCTCTCGATGGTGCAGGTGTAAAAGTTCCTGAGCACCTTGAGTGGGAGCTTGAAGTCTCTCAGCCGCCTGAGGAGGTAGAGACGCTGTCTGGCCTTCTTCACAGTGATGTTTATGTGATGAGTCCAGGACAGGTCCTGTGAGATTTATATTACTAGTATTACTAGTATGTATTACTAGCTGTTCTTTTGTACATTTTGAAGACAGACACCCACTCTATTTTTAAGAGGGCTGCATCAGGTGACCCTGAACCACCCCTTAGTTACGCTGCTATACACCTAGGCTGCTGTGGGGGTTCCCATAATGCACTGTTTCTTTTTATTCACCTCTTTTTACTCTGTTTATACTCCACTCTGCATTTAATCCTTAAGTGTTATTAATCTCTGGCTCACTTCCACAGCATGTCTTTTGTCCTGTCTCTCTCCCCTTAGCCCAACCGGTCCCGGCAGATGGCTGCCCCTCCCTGAGCCTGGTTGTGCTGGAGGTTTCTTCCTGTTACAAGGGAGTTTTTCCTTCCCACTGTCACCAAGTGCTTGCTCATCGGGGGTCATTTTGACTGTTGGGTTTTCGATGCATTATTGTAGGGTCTTAACCTACAATACAAAGCACGTTGAGGCGACTGTTGTGATGTGGCGCTATATAAATAAAATCGAATTGAATACTTTATTGAAATTAGGGCATCCAGCAGCTTAATACACACAATAAATAGAGAAAAAATAATGGAGGTTTAAATTATACAGACTATACTAACAAACTATACTAAGCTGTACAGGGCCTTAGTGCTCTGAAAACAAAACAAAAACAAAGAATACAGGGGTATGAATGAGTGCACTCTTTGCAGGGATTTGTTTAAGGCCCAGTCCAGGGATCTGTATGCCAGTAGGGTATTTTTCCATTATGAAAGTAGAATTTCCATAGTGTGACAGTTTGGTATCTGTATATAAAATAAGCATAAGAAATATCTGGACATCAAGGCTTACTGGAAACAGTGATCTACAAAACATTTGTAATCCACATTTTGAACATGATAGTTTTGAGTTTGATCTCTATGAACAGAGAAGATAAATACAAAACAGAATATTGTGTTAGCAGTACTATAAAATTTTACTATTACTTATTTTTATGTCACAATGTGACAGCCTTAAAAGTTGGACTGTACCACTACTGTGTTTCTGCAGGTATTGTAAATGCAGCAACCCACTGAAAGATACACAATACAAAACAGGTTGCAGCAAAGATTTTATTAGAGATGCTCATAAAGGTTGTATATGTACACATCTAAAGTGTAATTGTACAATTTAACCCTTTAACTCCGAATGCATCGGCCGTGGCACAACGTACTTCAAAAGTGCCGCCATGTGCGGACTTCCGGCAACAAATATCACCTATATGGCTGTGAAGTGCAATTTCTGGGCTTTCAGGAACCGTTTGAATTTTTCCAATAGGATCGGCGCTTCAGCAGCAATTGCCCAAAGTAAAAGGGTTAAATGAACAAATAAAGCTAAAGGCAATAATTTGACTATCACTGTTCTGTTCAAAAATTAAACAGTCAAACCAGAATTTTGTCAGGTTTTACATGTTATGTTTCAGATCCTGCTGTCTGGTGGCTCTTCATGTGTGTTTTTAGACAGTGGCTCTGAGTAAAGGCTTTGTCACAGAGGGAACACTTGTATGGTCTCTCTCCATTGTGGGTCCTCATGTGAACAGTCAAGTACTCTTTACGGGCACAGGCTTTCCCACAAATCCCGCAGACAAAGGGCTTGACGCCTGAGTGAAGCACTAAGTGGTTGTCAAGGTTAGTCTTGCGTTTGAAGGACCAGCCACAGTCCGGGCAGTGGTAGGGCGTCTCACCACTGTGGACCCGCTTGTGAATCGTCAACGGGCCCTTGGTGCTGAATCCCTTGCCGCATTCACTGCAGTGATACGGTTTTTCATTGGTGTGAGTCCTCATGTGAATCTCCAACTGCGCACTAGTCAGGAACATTTTGCAGCAAATGTCACAGAGGTACGATCTCTCTCTGTTTGTGTGAATCTTCTCGTGTTGTCTCAGAGTCCCAGGAAGTTTGAAACGCCTACCGCAAATCTTACAGCTGTGTGGTCTTTCCCCAGAATGGGTCATTTTGTGGCGGGATAACGATCTGTAGTCGCAGAGAGATTTACCGCACACACCGCAGAGGTGTGTTTTCCCGTTGGTGTGAGTCCTGCGGTGAGCTTTTAATTGCTCTTTGAGTTCAAACACTTTATGACAGGTGTAACATTTGTTTCGCTTGCCCTCCTCGTGGAGTTTCCGATGATCCTCAAGGGAAACCTTCAGTGCAAATACGTTATGGCAAACATCACATTCGTATGGTCTCTCCCCTGAGTGGGAGGCTACATGTTCATTGAGGCTAAGATTACTAAGGAAAGACTCTCCACAAATGTGGCAGTCATCAGTTTTGTGTCGACTTTGCAGATGATCCTTTAAGACCTCCACAGACTCTGAGTGCTCTCCGCACACTCCACACACACTTCCTGGGTCATCTCTGTGACTCCAGGCATGTTTTACAAGCATAACTTCTGATATGTGCAGAGCACCACAAACCATGCAAGAAAGATTTGCAACACTTTTCTCAGTCTTAGTCCGACTGGTGCCGGGATGTCTGACTTTTTGCTTTTTTGCCATCCTGGATTGCATTTTAGAAGCCCATTTCTTCCGGTCATTTTTGGATTTGTCATTCCCTTCTTCTCTTTCTTCTTTCCTTTTGACACAGTTGCTGAAGACTTCTTTACCTTCAGCTGCAGAGCACGCTATAAAGTCTGGAGCTGGTTCTTCATTATTAGCTTCTCTCATTT
The DNA here is from genome assembly GCF_007364275.1 of Archocentrus centrarchus. Classification (NCBI taxonomy): domain Eukaryota; kingdom Metazoa; phylum Chordata; class Actinopteri; order Cichliformes; family Cichlidae; genus Archocentrus; species Archocentrus centrarchus. The sequence continues at coordinate 5,697,452 of NC_044363.1, read as the reverse complement.
CCACGTCGTTTTCTTGTGAAGTTAAGCTGCTGGACAAAATTTCTACTTTGCTGCCTTCAACCTCTTGGGCAGGATTGCTATAGAAACCAGGAGAAAAAAGGTAATGGAGTAATGTGTTTAAAGTGTACACTATAATACAGACAAGTAAAACATGGTAATACATTGCCAAAAGTATCTGAAGTTGTTTCATAATTTGTAAGTATAAAATATATCTGTCTTTTCTACTCAGAAGTTCAAACTGTTAACCAGTTAGTCCTCATCTGTAAGGCTTCCTCCCTTCTAAAACTGTAAATTCCAGGCTTCCCATCCTCATTATTAAGTACATTTCATGACAAAGACACAAACATTCACACTCTCTCTCTCACACACACAGCACAACAAGATTGCTGGTTTGTGTCGCCATGTTTTTTCATATATATAAAACCTACTCCCACTAACTGCATGTCTTTGCACTGTGAGAGGAAACCAGAGTATGTGGAGAAAACCCACACAAACATGGGGAGAACATGCAAACTCCACACAGAAAGGCCCAGGCCAAGATGGATTCAAACCCAGGAGCAGCTCACTGTGAGGCAACAGTGTTATTAACACCTATATTAATTGGATGATGGATCCAAGATGGCGGTGCGCACAGACGCAGCGGCTCGCAGCTCTTCCTTTCTGTGCTCTTTTTTTGTACTTTTTGTATTTCTTCTCCAATCTCATTGTACATCCTGTATAATGACAATAGAGGCATTCTATTCTATTAACCACCACCACACCACTGTGCTGCTGTGGGGTTAGGTATGAATGTGAGTGTGAATGGTTGTCTGTCTCTCTGTGTTAGCCCTGTGACAGGCTGGTGACCTGTACAGGGTGTACCCTGCCTCTCGCCCTATGTCAGCTGGAATGGGCTCCAGCCCCCCCGCAACCCTGGAAAGGATAAGCAGAAGAGAATGGATGGATGTGTTTGTGTATATATTATACCCCCCCCCCCCCCCCCCCCCCCCCCCCCCAAAAAAAAAAAAAAATCTGTCAGCTCTTGCATTACACACATCTATTTATGTGAATAATAACATAAACAAATAAATAAATAAAAGAAAAATTAATTATTCCTTCCCATCCATTACTCCAGTCAATATACGACTGTGTGTACTTTTAGCTGTGTATCCAATATTTTACAGCACCAGGTAATGGTTCTTATGAATCACCTTGTCTCATCTGCAGTCAAGACAACAGAGCACATGTTTTTAGTCTGGAGATGATGAATGTCTTCTTCTCTGGCCAGATGTACCTCTTGAGTCTGAAGAAAACAAACAACAAAAACAAACCTTGCACTAAGAACCTGAAAAAATATCACTTAAAACAAACAAACAAGCAAACAAAAATAACAGCTGTGTCATCCAAAAGATTAGATGATCCAAACTACCTTCAGTCGAATGTAGACTGTGGACCTTCCCCATCCTGTGATGTTTCTCTGGATCTCCTCTGGCGTCAGCATCTCCAGTTTCAGAGGTTGTAATCTACGCTTCTTATCTAACGTTAAGACGTCAAAGGGTTTGTTGTCTCCAGCCAGCTGAGGGCAGGCAGATCTCAGCAGGTCTAGGAAGTCTGCTTCTTGTTGTCCACGAGGACATTTCAGCTTCAGGACCGGACATTTCTTCAGAACTAACAGAGAGAGGAGGATAGAAACAGCTGATCAGTTTTTTTTGTTTTGTTTTTATCCAAGACTTTCTTGTTAAAAATTCAGCCATGAGTGTGGAAGATAAATAACACAGTGAGATAGCCTATACTAACCCAGGTTCTGAATTTCAAATTCATTCACAGCTATAGGCTCCAGCCCCCCATGACCCTGAACAGGATAGGCGGAAGACAATGGATAGATGGTGTGTCAGATTTAAATGATTAAGTTTCAATAGTTTACTTTATGACAGAGATCAACTTTACTCTTCGGTATTATCCTCACCCTCAGTCACAAACTATGGGTAGTGACAACAAGAATATGATCAAGACACAAACAATGGAAAGGGTTTCTTCAGAAGGACCTTTGGCCTCAGCATTAATGAATGAGAAGCTCTCAGAGAAAGATCCAATCTGTAGCAGAGTTTCTGTCTTCCAAAGTAAATGGTAATGGTAAATGGACTAGTTCTTATATAGCGCTTTTCTACTCAGTCTGAGCACTCAAAGCGCTTATACAACAAGTGAACCAGACTTTGTCTTAAACATCCCTGATTATATTACAGGTACCAAGCATGTAAGTGCCTCAGACTGAAGAATTAACCTGTGGGTTGATGCAGTTGGGAGTCTACAGAAAGCTGATAACCTGATTCATGGTTGTTTCTCCACTATACCACAGAATTAACAGCTTTATATGGCTAACTAGCTAATAAGCAATTAGCATATCACCACATAATGCAGGTTACCAGGCTAGATCTCAAATGCTGTTATTTACATTTATACATATATATATTGAAATGGCTAAAAACACACAGTTAACCCTCTGAGGTCTAATTCATCCTCAGTGACAGTCCCAGCCCTAACTCTGAACCCTAACTCTATATTTTGGAAAAAAGCAAAAACACAATTTTCTGAAGAAAATTTTAATAGTTTTTGATCTGTATCAAATAATTCCTTTCTTTGTCACCTGACTGCAAAGACTTTGGAAAACAGAAGAAAAAACACATATTCTGAAAGTGCCAGAGCTAGGGACATCACCAATGATGACTTGGTGACTTCATAAGGTTAAACTGTATATTTCATCATAAGGCTTGGCTGCCCAACAATGTCAGAGCATGCTCCTAATGAGACGACTGATGGTGTCCTGGAGGACCCCCTCCCAGAACAGGGAATCACAAAGCTCCTGGACAGTCTGACGTGCAACCTGACTGTGTCGGATAGACCAAAACTTAATGTCCCTGAGGTGTTCTATAGGATCAGGTCAGTGTGGGATCAGTTCATTCATCCTCCAGGAACTGCCTGCATACTCCAGGCATTGTCGTGCACCAGGAAGAACCCAGGACCCACTGCAGCAGTGTAGAGTCTGACAGTGGGTCAGAGGACTTCATCCTGATACCTAATGGCAGTCAGGGTGCCTTTGCTTAGCCTGTAGAGGTCTGTGCATCCCTCTATGAATATGTCTCCCCAGACCATCACTGACCCACCACCAAACCCCTCATGTTGAACAATGTTACAGGCAGCATAACGTTCTCCATGGCTTCTTCAGACTGTTTTAGGTCAAAATTTGCTGTGACACAAATATAATGAGCATTTCTCCGACCTGTGCTTACAGCATCACATTTATTTGGTTGAAGTTACACTTTCAAATGTCACTTTTGACTGGAAAGAAATAAGAAACAAAGACGAAAAGAAAAAACAAACACAATTCTCACTGGCAGTGAGGATTCCAGGACTTTTGAAAGGGGGAGTGTTTGTGAGAGGAGCTTTTCAAATATGGCTGCTGTAAAACTAAAAGCAGAGGGAGACTGAGAGCGTTTGATGAAGAGCTTTGAGTGCGCCTTTGTGTTCATATAAACAGGCCCAGGTGAGTGAGTATAATTTTAATCTTTAAAAAAAAAAAAAATGCCAGGGTTCAATTTTAGTGTTCATGAAGAAAAATTCAGCCATCTCCATCTCAAGATCCAAAACAAATGCGTGTTCATTTTCTGGAATCATGGTAAACTGACTCTTTGAAATGAGGTTTATGGGACAGACTTGTTAAAATTACCATTTTTTGGGAGCAGGTTGGTCTGAGAGTCCTCCACGATGCTGATCCTGAGGTCTATGTGGTTCTGAGGTCTGGGCGGGTTTCTTCTTTCAGTCTGACGCTGGCGTACTAAAGACCTAAAAGACACAGAGGTCATTCGCAGGTTAATTGTTGTCTGAAATGACCAACAGTGGTGGGCGGATCTATCCAAACATCGATAATATTGATACCAATGTTGGTACTGATATTGATCAATACCAGTGTAATGAGGTCAATACTTTAGCTTCAGTTTCTCTCCTGTATGCAGTGCTGCGGTTTCTTCAAAGATGCGAGCTGACTGTTGCATCTTTGAAGTGCCGCTCCTGTCACAGCACAGAGCAGGCACACTTTGCTCCTCCCCTCCCCACAGTGTGTTGACATTATACTGTCACATGACACTTAACATATTTTATTGGGTGAAAAAAGGAATTTGCTTTAAATGTTTTATAATTTTGTACAACTTGTTTATTTAAGAAAAAATCCAGAAAATGAGTGAATGAAGTGATATTTTTAATACATTTTTCTATTATAGTATTAAAAAAATTTTGTTTTTGAGTGATCATTTTTTACACTTTATTTAAGAAAAAAAAATCCATACATCACAATATATGGGGAAAAGTTTATTTTGATAAAGTATTTTCTATTTACCTATAAACTCTGCCCACTTCTAACCTGGGTTTTAACTAATGAATGATCCTAAGGGGAAAAAAATAAATAAATCACAAAACACTTAAACTTCATGAAAATACTTCATAAATATTAAAACGTATCGTATCTGTATTAGTATTGGCGATGATGGCTCTGTATTTACTTGGTATTGGATCGATACCAAATCTTGCAGTATCAGACACCATTAATGACATCTAATATACAGTGGGTACGGAAAGTATTCAGACCCCTTTAAATTTTTCACTCTTTGTTTCATTGCAGCCATTTGCTAAAATCAAAAAAGTTCATTTTATTTCTCATTAATGTACACTCAGCTCCCCATCTTGACAGAAAAAACTGAAATATCACATGGTCACAAGTATTCAGACCCTTTGCTCAGTATTGAGTAGAAGCACCCTTTGAGCTAGTACAGCCATGAGTCCTCTTGGGAATGATGCAACAAGTTTTCCACACCTGGATTTGGGGATCCTCTGCCATTCTTCCTTGCAGATCCTCTCCAGTTCCGTCAGGTTGGATGGTGAACGTTGGTGGACGGCCATTTTCAGGTCTCTCCAGAGATGCTCAGTTGGGTTTAGGTCAGGGCTCTGGCTGAGCCAGTCAAGAATGGTCACAGAGTTGTTCTGAAGCCACTCCTTTGTTTTTTTAGCTGTGTGCTTAGGGTCATTGTCTTGTTGGAAGGTGAACCTTCGGCCCAGTCTGAGGTCCTGAGCACTCTGGAAGAGGTTTTCTTCCAGGATATCTCTGTACTTGCCTGCATTCATCTTTCCTTCAATTGTAACCAGTCGTCCTGTCCCTGCAGTTGAAAAACACCCCCATAGCATGATGCTGCCACCACCATGTTTCACTGTTGGGATTGTATTGGGCAGGTGATGAGCAGTGCCTGCTGTTCTCCACACATAGCGCTTAGAATTAATGCCAGAAAGTTCAATCTTCATCTCATCAGACCAGAGAATCTTATTTCTCATAGTCTGGGAGTCCTTCATGTGTTTTTTCATATGTCTTGCACTGAGGAGAGGCTTCCGTCAGGCCACTCTGACATAAAGCCCCGACTGGTGGAGGGCTGCAGTGACAGCTGACTTTGTGGAACTTTCTCCCATCTCCATACAGCATCTCTGGAGCTCAGCCAGTGATCTTTGGGTTCTTCTTTACCTCTCTCACCAAGGCTCTTCTCCCACGATTGCTCAGTTTGGCTGGACGGCCAGGTCTAGGAAGAGTTCTGGTCATCCCAAACTTCTTCCATTTAAGGATTATGGAGGCCACTGTGCTCTCAGGAACCTTGAGTGCTGCAGAAATTCTTTTGTAACCTTGGTCAGATCTGCGCCTCGCCACAATTCTGTCTCTGAGCTCCTTCCTTCAACCTCATGATTCTCATTTGCTCTGACTGCACTGTGAGCTGTGAGGTCTTATATATATACAGGTGTGTGCCTTTCCTAATCAAGTCCAATCAGTTTAATTAAACACAGCTGGACTCCAATGAAGGAGTAGAACCATCTCAAGGAGGATCAGAAGAAATGGACAGCATGTGAGTTAAATATGAGTGTCACAGAAAAGGGTCTGAATACTTATGACCATGTCATATTTCAATTTTTCTTTTTTAATAAATTAGCAAAAATTTCTACATTTCAGTTTTTTTTTTCTGTCAAGATGTGGAGCTGAGTGTACATTAATGAGAAATAAAATGAACTTTTTTGATTTTAGCAAATGGCTGCAATGAAACACAGAGTGAAAATTTTAAAGGGGTCTGAATACTTTCCGTACCCACTGTATCAATAAGAACTGTTCATTTACAACCTTAATGAACCAGTTATGTCCGGGCTCCCCAGATGCTCTTTTTCACCCTCCTCTTCCTCAACAGGGGTGAAGCTCCTGCTGCGCTTTGAACCTGGAGAAATCAAGAATAAAGAAACAGAGTCTGTGTAATTACAAAAGCAGAATTCTTTTATTTCTTTAATTATTATTTTTGTCTATGACGTTCTGCTTTTAATGCTATAGACTCCACTTACAAAATCTGCTATTCAAAATAAATCTCACGAGCAAACCTGCCTAGCTACAAGTACGGCATACATAACGACTATAACTTTGAGGTTTGCAACAACAATAATAATAATAATAATAATTAAAGCCGCAAGCGGCGTTTTACGGCCCTCGCTGCCTGCGCGACCGCCAAACCCAGCGCGAGCCGCAAGTGAGCCCCCGCGAACCCCCAGTGAGCCACCTACGAGCTCCGCAAATCTCCAGCCAGCCACCTGCGAGCCCCGCAAACCCCACTGCATGCCGCCTGAGAGCCGCTGCTCCTGCAACCTGCGACCTGCCTTCCCTGCGAACAACCTGCCCTGCAAACAGCCTGCAACCCACCTGCGAGCCACCTGAGATCCCCCTTCAAGCTGTCAGAGAGCCACCTGTTCTGCCAAATGGAATCCCCACTGGCAAAAGATGAAAATCTTGGCAAGGATGGACATGATAACACTGTTGAATCTATCTATTTGACTGTTGCGAAGTTTTCTACCTTTTTTCATGCATTTCAGAAAACCTAAATGTGATTCCCACCATGTAATGCTTTTGTTCCATCTGTAGGGGGCACTAGTGCACTTGTTGCTCTGAATACACAAATCTAAATTAAGTCTTGTCCAGTACATAAGGGAAAGGAAATTGCAAGCAAAGTGCAGAAAGAGTGCGTGAGTGATTGCGCAATATGTGTGACAAGGTAGTGGTTTCTCCATAGTGACGTCATCTTGCCATTGGGGTGGTGGTCACGGCTGCAGCATGCAAAATTGGGCATAGGTCTGATTGCCTTTTCTGACCAGGAGGATCTGAAGATTGTGTAAAAAAATTTTCATGCATACCAGAGAAACTAATTTTGTGGACCCCCATACAAATTTTCATTTTGTTCTGTAGGGGGCACTATGGCATCAATCGACGTGCTTTCTGCACTTATGGATTCAGTGTAGGTGTGTTCATAAATGATTCCATTTTGGGGCAGATCGGGCAAAGCATGTGCGATTGATGGCAGGAAAGAGGACGGGAATGTTTGGTCAAACGAACGCCAAATTCAGGGGCCTCATGTGACAAGCCCGTTGAATTGAATACGAAGCCTTCGATAACTTTGGATGCCCTATGTCTCTAGATGATGCAGAGGCATTTTGGTGTTAGCGCGTCAAATGCCCTAGGAGAAGTTCGCGCAAATACGAGGTGTCCAACAGTGCAAAATTGGCAAAAACAGAATTTCAAGCCAAGCTAGCGGATTTCCTGTGGGAATGTGGGCATGGGTCTCATTGACTTTTTTGATCGTGCTGAGGTACAGAATGTTTGTCTCGAATTGCATGCATGTCTGAGAAAGTAAATTGTTGGCTCCCCATATAAACGCAACGCACATTTGCGGTGTGGTGGCGCGTGTGGCGTGCAAAATTGGGCATAGGTCTGATTGCCTTTTCTGACCAGGAGGATCTGAGGATTGTGTACAAAAAGTTTCATGCATACCAGAGAAACTAATTTTGTGGACCCCCATACAAATTTTCATTTTATTCTGTAGGGGGCGCTATGGCATCAATCGACGTGGTTTCTGCACTTATGGATTCAGTGTAGGTGTGTTCATAAATGATTCCATTTTGGGGCAGATCGGGCAAAGCATGTGCGATTGATGGCAGGAAAGAGGACCGGAATTATTGGTCAAACGAAGGCCAACTTCAGGGGCCTAGTGTGACAAGACAATTGAAATGAATACGAAGCCTTCGATAACTTTAGATGCCCTATGTCTCTAAATGATGCTGAGCCATTTTGGTGTTTGTGGGTCAAATGCTGTAGGAGAAGTTCGCGCAAATACAAGGTGAGCGAAATTGCTGACTCGGCAAAAGCCAAATTTCAAGTGAACCTGGTGGATTTCCTGTGGGTCATGCAGGGGTGCCTCAAGAGGATTTTTTGTTTGTGCTGACATGATCTATGTGTGACAAGAATTTCATGAATCTAGGGCAAACTTGAATTTGGCCTCTCCCATAGGGGCCCGAAAAATGAAATTTCCAGGGGGCGCAGTGTAGCCGTGTTTTTGAGTTAGTTTGTGGCGACATTAAAATACGTAATTTTTCGCCAGACCTGACCACCATGCAAAAAATGGTGACTTTTCGCGCATGTTCAGGGGGTCAAAATTGGGTTCAAAGAGAGAGAAAGTATAATAATAATAATAAAGAAAAATAATAATAATAAAGAATAATGGAGAATTCGAGCAAAAACAATTAGGCGTTTTCCCAGTCACCCCGACGCATACCTTTTCGGAAACGTCTCGACCTGACCCACGTCCCTATGAGGTCGGGGGTCACTGGCGACCGCGTCCCATGCGACCGTGGGGATTTTAACGCATTTTGGGGTATGTGGCATAGTGAATCCAATAGGCTCCTCGCCGAGACTTCGTCGGCTCGGGCCTAATAAAAACGAACTAACTAATACAAAACAAATCGATTCTGTGTGAGTCTGGTGAACCGGTGGTGCAAAAACATAAAGAAAAAAATGAATGAAAAAGTAAAACAGGGACTCGATGGTCACTTAGAATGAAGCCGAATTAAAGAGTCGTTATGCTGATTGATAAACGTCTTGGTTTCCTAAACAGATGCGTGGGGATTTGAAGCTGACAAACTAAATATAAACTCTTAAGATATTTCAAAGGAGTGTGGTGTGGACGAAGACACCGCTTCTTCTACATGACTCGCTGGACTGTCGTTTATAAGCTATGAAGTAAATGGCCCACCGGCTGTACTTAGCGTGGGTTCAGGAGGCAGGAGCTCCAGCTGTCTCCTCTGTCGGTCGATCTCCTGTCTGAAGCCCAAAGCCTCCTCCTCGTACCCAGCTACCAGTCTGTCCAAAGCCGCTAAGATCTCCCGGGAGGCGGCTTCGAGTCTCTCGGTAACAAACCCCCGCAGTGCCTCGGCTTTAGACATTTCAGCCAAACTCTCCGCCGCGATTTCATTCATCACCGCAACCACTGCATTAATGTGTACAGTAAACACCTCTACACTCACAGCATTGTTTACAACGGGCGACTGTTTCCGGTTTTGGTGCGTGCATAATTTTTGTCTTCCAGTAGAAACAGAAACCCGCACGAACGTTCCTTGACCTCCTCAACCTTTCCTTTGCCTTCCCTTCTTGATCCAAAAGAAAAAAAATGTTTAATCAAAGAAAATTTTAAAGTTTAATTTTAAATTTGATTTTTATTTAAAATACCGATTATTTAAATTACATTTAAATAATCGGTTCAACGCTTACATCCCTCAGAGGTCCCAGCTGTGGAGGGCTGAAACTGCCAACAATAATAGATGGATTCATTTACCTTTGTTTTTAAATTTATTTAAATAATTTAAATACGAATTTATTTTTTATTTATTGAGCATATTTAATTTCAGATGCATAAAAAGTGTAAAAAAAATTTAAAAATGTAAGAAGTTTTGGGAAAACAGCAATTTTCTACTCTATGTTGAGCACTCAGATTGCTTTACACACACAGGCACTTCTTTCTAAGCTTAAGTGCTTTCTATCTAACATACACACACTCATATTCAAATTTTTGGATATGAAATAAATTTGGGGTTAGATATCTTGCCCAAGGATACTTTGGCATGCAGACTAGAGGAGTCAGGGATCAAACTGGAAACCTTCCAATTAGTAGGTGACCTCCTCTACCTCTTGAGCAAAAGTAAAATAAAATGTTTAAGTGACTTTAATGAAAACTAAAATGGCATAGTAAATAAAATGAAGTCATGCAAAATAAATAACCCAGAGACATATTTTATATTTTTTATTTCATAAGCCCCAAACCACTGTTGATACACATAATTTAAACTTTATCTACAGGGAATAATGTAAAAATGAAAATGGTTAAGTTGTCTCTGAGGCAGGAAGAACAAAGTAAAGCATTAAATTATTTAAAGGTCAAGCCTCTAGGACACTTTAGCACCAAAGATCAGCTCAGCTCAGAAGTGATGCTCTGTGGTGACAACAGTGATGTCATCTTCATAATTATTCTCTAATCCAGGTTCAGGCTGGGCACGCAGGGTCTTTACCATGTGACCTACAGTCAAAAAAGTACAGAAAGAAAAGGATAAAATGTATCAGCTGCAAACACATGAAGAGTTCAGAGAGCGTATCGATTGATCAGTGAATGATTCAGAGTGTTACCTGTGGCTCTCTGACGATATAAAGACACCATGAGGAGAGTGGAGGTGATGTAGGGACAGAACACCACCAGGTGCCATATCAGTCTGAACACAAGCTGGAGGGAGGAGTCAGGAGACAGAGTTGGGTCAGGGGGCGATGCAGTGATTGTAGGTTGACCTGCAGAGAGAATCCCACCTGTTCAGATGTGGATAAATTAAAAAAATACATCAGAGTGAAGCTCCTCACCTGTCACAGTGATCCAGCTGGATGGAGACTCTCCATGGCCTCTGATGTCACACTTGTAGAGGCCTTCATCAGACCTGGAAACATGCTGGATGGTCATGTGACCTGTAGGCTGCTTCCTGATGAGGGAGCCATCTTTATAGAAAGCAGCTGGGAGGTTGGAGGCAGTGGTCTTTGTTTTACAGAGCAGAGTGACGTCATCTCCCTCCATCACAGGGAGGACAGGACTCTGCAGGATCACTGATCCACCTCAACACAGAGACAAACTACAGCATTTCATCCATTTACACACAGCTTCATCAACACTAACTCCACACACTGATCCATAGGTACAGGTTTAAGGGGGTGGACAGGACACAAATCAGCATTATTCATTAGTATCACCGTCTTTTTCAGCCAGTGATGTTCACGAGAACAGTCTGAGGTTGGTGAAAGCTTTGAATCAAGCAAGAGAGTCTAAGGAACTTGATCTAAATCAGCTGGATATGTCATGATGCACGGTACCTAACCGTAGTTCTGAATGTTGGGAGTCTATCTCAGCTGTCACCAGCCTGTCATAGAGCTAACACAGAGAGACAGACAACCATTCACACTAACATTCATGCTCTCATTCACACCTATGGGCAATTTAGAGTTTCCAGTTAATCTAACCCCAGTAAGTGCATGTCTTTGGACTGTGGGAGGAAACCCGAGTACCCGGAGAAAACCCATGCAGACACCGGGAGAACATGCAAACTCCACACAGAAAGGCCGTGGAGTTTGCAGGGTGGCACAGTGGTCAGCACTGTTGCCTCCTAACTGTAAGGTCTCGGTTCAGATCCACCTGGGCCTTTCCGTGTGGATGATTTAAACTGAGTTGAACTATTATCTATCCTTTAAACCAATATGAATTTTTAAAGTTTACTCAAAAGGCACTATTTCATATTTTCTCCAGTAAAGCATCCAGGGTATCAATGCCTCTATACTCTAGACGTTAAGTTGGTGCTGTTTAATGAAACTACGACATACAGTAGCTCTTGATGCACAAAGTAGGAAAGAAAAGTATGCGAGAACAGAAACAGAAACAGGATTTTTAACTTAAATGTTATGAGGGCTCAAATATTCTGTAAAGATAAGGTGACTCAAAAAGTGCCATTTTCCTTCTGACTTCTATGGATTTCAAAGACCTGTAACTCTGACAGTATTCAAAGTGCTAAAGTTACTGTACAAAAACAAGCAGCTGATTCAGAGGAGGTCTCTGTCATGTTTTCTTCAACACAGGGGCTCCTTTCCTCGTTCCTGAGAGTCTCAGTGGATTATATTTCAGTACATGTTGAATCATTTTTTGTTCCTTTAGATCAGCGATTCTCAAAGTGTTTAGACGCGCCCCACTTGTGGAACAAAGATGCGCACGTTTTGTGTGCACAGCACTCTCGTACCACATCACAAAGGGGTCACGTTGCCACAAAGGGGTTGCTTCGCAACCAAGAGGACTCCCTCCTCCCCTTGAGCTGGGGCATGAAAATATTTCTTCCTGTGAAGTGGGGCACGGGGGAAAAAGACTGAGATAAACAGACACTTTGATCATGAACTGGTGCAGAAAAAGGTACAAACTGGTGTGTGAACTTCACCGGACAACAGACGCAGGCCGTGTCTGATACTCCAAACGTCTTCAGTGAGGCCATCCAGACCCCAGGCTTCCTGTACCTCCCGTCAAATGTTAAATAATAACAATAAAATTATAACCTGCACTCATGTGCCGAGCTTACCACTGACTGTCAGGTTGACGATCTCGCTGGTTGCCCTCTCTCTGGACTCACACCAGTAAACTCCGCTGTCCAACGGGTCAATGTATCTGATGTTACAGGAAGAACCAGCTGCTTTTCCCCACCCGGTTCCGCACCGAGTCCTGGCTTCAAAGGTTGTGTTTCTCAGAATCCACCCGCCAGAGCTGTTGCTTTCCTCTTCACACTTCAGAAACACAAAGTCTCCATAAAACAGCTGAGAGCTGTTGGGACTCACACTCAGATGAAGAGCTGAGAAACACAATGAGCGATTCTGTTATAAATGAGCACGAGGCACTTATTTTTAGTCTATTTCAGGGGTGGAGGAGAACAGGATGGAAGCATGCAGCTGGAGACGATCGAGTCTGAAGGTGTTTTTAATTATTTGTATGAGATCCCTGGTTTGCTTTATACTTGTGTTGTTTCATGTCTATTTTCTGTTTAAGTATATTTAAACTTGCTTTCAGTTTCTAGTGCTTTGGTTTAGTTTCTCCTTCTTCATTTTACTTATGTTTTATTATTTTATGTTCCCTGTCTTAACTGTCATCTTATCTTACATTTTGTGCTATTTTATTTATTTTACATGTACAGCACTTTGGTTAACCGCTGTTGATTTTAAATGTGCTTTAGAAATAAACTTGACTTGACGTGTGTAGTCCTCTGTGTTTAGTTCATTCATGTGTCTTTGGTTTCTCTTCTTAATCGCTCGCTGTTTTATTTTGTGAGCTGTTGTTCTTTGTGCTACAGTCTACAGATGGGTCCAAACCCAGCAGCTTCTTCTGCTCTTTATTCGAGTCACTTCAGCCTGTGGTTGCTGTAATTTCATTTGAACAACACAATCATAATATCTAAAAACTCCTTAACATGTGACTTTTACTGTATGTGCAGAACAGGCTTTAATGTTAAAAGTTAGTTTGTCCTGTAACACGTCCACTAACCTTGGTTTGTCATGCAGCACAGCAGCGAGGTCACAACTGAAATGAAATCACAAGATTTTTGGACAAAGTGAGAAAGTTTCAACATGTTTCAGTGATTTTTTTTTGGCTTAAAACACCAAAGATCAGCTGAAAGGAAGAGTGGAAAAAAGCAGATGACACTGAGTGATAAACAGAAAGTGTTTACAGGACAGGATGTACATTACAGACGTGGGTGAGAATGTTATTCATCACTGCTGTGGTCTGACTGCAGCGCCAATCTGTCATTTTAAAAACATTTAATTAAGTAAAAGTTGAATTTAGAAACTTTGTGTCATCCTTATGAGTTGAATTTTATCCCCTTGAGCTGCTCTTCTCCAGCATGCTGTAACTGTAGATAAAAAGAGCTTTTTGTACTTACAGAGCAGTAGAAGAGATGTTTGAACCATCGTGTCACACAGAGAAGTGAGCAGTCACACCCACACCTCCTTCCTCTGGGCTAGGACCTTTGTGGCTTTGTCTAAAGTACAGACAGGAAACCCGATCTCTCACTAAAATTCTCAACATATGTATATGTTATGAAACAATCATCATTTTAGGCCGCAAACACTCTCAGACACTCAGAAAGTGGCAAAGCGGACACGCTGCTGTAACTTACAGAGAAGAATCCCTTCATGTCTCTGCCCGACTGAAACGAGATCATTCAGCAAATGCATCCTGGTTTTTGATGTGATTAAAGTAAGTTGTTTACCACTGAATCAGTTCTATAGCTGGTAAAGGGGGCCCAATTTTATGTTTATTATTATGCGGCATTACTGGGGTTAGATTAACTGGTGATTCTAAATTGCCCATAGGTGTAAGTGGTTTTCTGTGTCTCTGTGTTAGCCCTGGGACAGGCTGGTGACCTGCCTCTCGCCCTGTGACAGGTGGGATAGACTCCTGTTCCCCCGCGACCCTGAACAGGATAAGCAGAAAAGAATGGATGGATGGATGTGTAAGTAGCTTTAAATGTAAATTTAACAGGTTCTCACAAAAACGTTAAAGTTTTTAGAGCTGCTGTGTGTGGGCTCAACTGTGACAGTACGAATATGCACCACTCCTGTCATGGCTTATTTCTTTTGTGAAACGGCAAAGCGGGAGGAGCCAAATGTCCCCATGTTACAGCTGTCCAGACCTTTGCTGCACACATCTGTGGATAGTTTATTTATAAAGTGAAATTATAACAAAATGTGAAATTGGCCAATTCAGCCACCAGATCAGTGAGTTTGGGTGAATTTACTGGCTTTATCTACTCAACCTCTTGATTTTTTTTACATTTTCAGGTGTTTTCAGTCCCATATGCACATCCACATGCACAGATCCTCAGAATCAGAACATAACAACATATTGCACATGTACATGCCATTAATCACATAAAAATACATTATTTTATTAAAGCTAATCATAATTAACATCTATAGAGCCTTTTTTTTTCCTCCTCTATATGCAAGTCCCACCTATTCTACAGGCTATCCCTGGGAAAGCAATATTAATTGACATTACTCACATTAATGAGACGAAATCAGATTTTTTTTCAAACATTTGTGACAGATAGATAATCACACTTTCATTTATATAGTTAAAAAGGATAATATTTTATAAAATTGCCTCTTTTTTTCCTTTAGCAATAATATACCACGTGACAAGTGTAACAAAACATATTCATATACAAGAATATTATCTAAGAAGAACAGTATGTTTTGTGTCTTTTAATTACGTTTTGGTAATTATCCCTTGATTTTATTACCAATTCATTGTTAGCCGTCAGGTCCTGTCACATTGGGCTGAGGCGACCGGGTCTAACGGTCAGCCTGACAAATTCAAACTGCGGTGACAGTCAGAGAGACATGACCTCCCTAAGGGGCCCCAGCTGTCTTCATTCACTCCGAATACAATATTAATTTATGATTCAGTTTTAAACCAACAAAATAACTGATACTAACCAGGGAAAACAAAGAGGAGTTATCACAGGTGTAACAACTTGTGATAGATCCCAGGGTAGATACTGTTTTGGGCCCTTATTAGCACCGTGCTGTACCGAAGCAAACACAGCGTCTCACATTCTCTCTCTTTCTTTAGTTCTCTCTGGGTGTGTGGAGCACATAATAATGAGTAAATATAAACAACTAAATGCTACTAGTCTGTAATGTAATGCCCACCAGCATCACATTATTTCTTTTGTTTACTTTTGAGTTAGCAGCCTAGAGCAGCCTCCACCTCCACGGACTGTGATTTCACCAAGTCAGTTGTGCGTGGCTCAGAGTTGGGACACCAGCTGTAGTGTTAGTGTAGCGGGTTGGAAGAAATTAGAAATTAGTTACAGTATTAATGCTTTATAACCCGTCATCTTGGTGTTAGACATTGTTATTGAAATAAACCTGGTCGCTGCCATTCCCAGAGTCATGCTTGACATGCTGGTTTGTAGGACACCAGTAATGGAGGCTGAAATCTGCTGTCTTGGATTTTTTTTTTTTTTTTTGTAGTTAACTGATGAATGCTGTGTCTGACAGGGCTCACTGTCAAGCTGTCAATGCTAAGTGTAGTGTACATAGCAGAAGTCTAGAGACCGTGTAGAAAACATGTAGAAAATATAGTTTGCCCTTGTAGAGCTACCTTTACTGTACAGTCTGCATATTTGCAGACTGTACAGTAAAGGTAGACTCATAAAGCCACAGTAGCTGGAATCCAAGTTTTCAACGTGCATATATGAGGTGAACATACATTTATCGTCTAATGTTTGAACTGTACCAAAGGTCTAAAACTGATTGCAGCGATACACTGTTAACTTAGATGAAAGTAGGACTAGTTAGCTAGATCATTTAGGAGAAAAGGGATGGGGCCAATATATTGAGCAGAAGATCCCAAATCTGAGCAAGATACACTGTTTACATATTTTATTTAATAAGCTTTATTTAACTTTTATAATTTTTTTCTTTTAGATATTTTCACTCTTCTTCGACTGATGTGAAGTTGTCTATTGCATTTACATTTTTTACAGCCTAATGTTCAAACATATATTTTATCCTAAATTTCAACATTGAAATGATGTAGCACGTAAGGGCAAAGGAAAACACGGCGTGTTTGCGAAGCGCTCCCTACACCAGTTGTATTTATTGTTTATTCCAGGGCTAGTTTGTGTGGCTAATATTCAATAAACTTCTTGAACGTAGTTGAATCAGTCTGTATATTTGCACAATATTTGCTAAATATCAGTAACTTGTTCTGGTTTTATGTAGGTTGAAATATTACAAAGGCGCTGTTGATCTTAAATTATGATTTCAGCATTTGTTTCAGTAAAGATGCAAAGTGATAAAGGGTCAACATCAGAGTTCAGTGCTGATTCTATAAAAGCTGGTTTGACAGTGGTGTTGATTTAACATAATTTGAGCTTGTAGAGCTTCACTGGCTTAGATTTAACAAAAGAGATTCTTATTGTGAAACGCAGACATGTAACTGAAATTGTAGCTACTTTATGATAACATATGTTTGTAGTTATTGCCAACAACTTGTGGATACTGAAACCTGTGTGAAAGCAGTGTGTGTTACTTATTGAATCCAGCAGAGGGCAGTGTTTGAATGTGATGAACATCTGAATGGTCAGTTTATATTCTCTGCTGTGATCCGCGGATTTAGGCTTTTAATTTTATTTTGTTAGTGTTGCTCATGAAGATAATATTATAACAGATTCATTACAAACATCCCTTTTTAGAACATTACAACACACACATTCAAACTTTAAACAACATTAGGCCATTTATTCATGACCACATTCTTCAACACTACATGCTTCTTAACCTCACTGAGGTGCGGGATATGTGTCATATTTAAAGTGTGTGGAAATTACCAAAAATAGTCACTTGCCCTGTAAAGGTTTAAGAGGTAGTGGGAAACAGTATTATCCACTATAACATTATCTAAGGCAGAGCTCTTCAACTCCAGGCCTCGAGAGCCCCTATCCTGCAGGTTTTAGATGTGTCCCTGATCCAACACACCTGAATTAAATGGCTGAATTACCTCCTCAGTATGCAGTCAAGTTCTCCAGAGTCCTGCTAATGACTTCTATGTTTGACTCAGGTGTGTTGAAGCAGAGACACATCTAAAACCTGCAGGACACTGAACCTCGAGGCCTGGAGTTGAAGAGCACTGATCTAAGGTGAACTTACCTGCTAACAGACCAACTGCGTAATATCATGACTAGGCATGTTCCTGGCGACTAATTTCATTGTCAACTAAACAAGGAAAAAAAATTAGACTAACCGACTAGTCTAAAACTACAAAACTCTCAGATATCAAATTTAATTTTATGCCTGTTTAATGTCAAAAACTGTCTAAACAAAGGCATTTGAAAATCATGAATCACAGTCTTCTATGATGAATAGCACTTTAAATGCTGCTTAACTAGACAAAATACCTATTTGAGATATCTCTAATTACATTCTGACTAGTCAAAATGAGGTCAGATTTACCATTGAGTTGAATGGAGGCTTCAATTCAAGATATCTTCAGTAAATTACTGACTATCTGAAACACACATTTCAGATATCTACAATTCAATTATGATAGTCCTAAAGTGAATTCGAGATATCTTGTTTTTTATTCTGACTAGTCATAATTCTAATTAAAGATATCTTAAATGTATTTTTAGATAGGCAATAAACAGTTTTCACTAGTGCAAATTAAATTCTAGATAATGACTAGGCAAAACTAAATCAGAGATGTCTAGAACTGCAATTTTGACTAGTCAAAATGCCTTTTAAGATATCTCCAAATGAATTACAGATATCTTGAATTAGACGGCTTTTCTATTTAAGATATCTTAAATTAACATTCTGACTAGTCAGAATGACGTTTGAAATATCTTGAATTACGGAGCATTTTGTCAGAATGTTCATGAGGCAGTTTGTTACAACGGCCATAAAAGCAGAGATTCTGTGCAGATTTCTTAAGTACACGACTCTCGCGCTCTCCGCATATCCCATACTGAGGAGCTCTTTCCATATTGTTGCATTGTATTTCAAGTTTGTCCACAATGGCCAGCGCCATTGCAGCCACATGAAATTCTACACAGGCAATTGTTTGGACAGCTCAGTACAGCACAAGGGGGATTACCCGCAGTTGCTTAATTCAGATATCTAAAACGTAATTTTGACTAGTCATAATTACGTTGAGATATCTTAAATTGTAATCACGGATGTGTGACCAGTCAAATGACGAATCCGGTGAAGTCATTTCAGATATCTCGAAAGGAATTTTGACTTGTCAAAATGTAATTGAAGATATCTTGAATTATTATTCTTACTAGTCAGAATGTAATTGTGGATATCTTAAATTACCATTCTGGATAGTCAAAATGTAGTTTTGTCTAGTCAAAATGCAGTTTTAGATATCTTACAGAGAGTCAGACAAACGGATTTTATGTTAAAACGGCCTGCCATAAGCTGTGTACATAGGTGACTGTATGCCTCCTTGTAACAACTTTTTTATGAAACAGGAAAGTGAGGAAAGCCACATCCCTCCATCAAAGCTGGTTACCCATCTAGTCTTTATTACCTGTAGCTACAGCTAACCTAGCTTAATGAATCTGGTGATTTAGCTGATAATGTAAGAATGTAAATAAACAGGTGAGTCCTGGGATAAATTTCCCAACCTTTTCTAGTCAAGACAGTATTTTGGTATCTAAGCTTGCAATTCATCCATGTTAGCAGGCACGTGAGCTTCAGCTAACATTTGCAGGAAATAAAAACTTGGGGGCTCTGATTGAGTGTGAAAACTAAATAATCTCTCAAAGAATCACTGATTGTGACCATAGTTTCCTCTTGTATTGCAATTTAGCTAGATGAGCTTGATTTGAGAAAACTGGCATTTTTCTGGCAAATGTTACTTACCTGCTACCACAAACAGATTACTTAATGCCCAATGTAGCGGCTAATTAGGAGCCTAAGCTTGCTTCGTCACCAAGGCTGTTCCTAGCAAAATGCTATCTGAAGCCACATTATTATGTATATATATATATATATATATATAAAATCAGGGTCTCCAGTTATTTGATAGAAATATTGATAATATCGATACAAACATTGGTATTATATTGATCAATACCGGTGTATTGTCGCTTTCCCCTCCAATTAAGAGGAGTTAGTGAAATGTCAAAAAAGTAAATTAAAGGGCCAAATTGTCCAACATTTTTTATATCAAGCGTAAATGTTTTATAATGTTGTGGAGTGATAATTTTGTACAGCTTGTATCCAGAAAATTAACCCAGAAAATTAGTGAATTAAGGGATATTTTTTACTAAACAAAACACAAACAGATGAGTTATAAAAATAAACCCCCCCAACTCTGTTACTGGATGGGGGGGGGGGGTGTTACTATAATGATCCAATGTTACGTTGGACATCTTAAATCGACAAACAAACTTCTGAACACTCAAGCAGCTGAAGTCCTTTCTTTCAAAACTAAAGCAGATGGTCTCCCAGATTTCAAACACTTAGCATTAAAAGAACCTTAAAATGTGTGGCTGACAGTAAATTCAAAATGAGAGGAGGCTAAATTAAAAATAAATATGTTTCTGATATACGGGAAAACTCTTGATAGAAATCGCTGTGCACTCTGTGTGCGGTCCCGAGGACTGAGACTCATTTTGGTCAAGTGAGCAGTCACCTGAGGGCTAAAGTCAAGACAACCGGAGCTCAAATTTTCTTGTGGATCTACAGAAAAACAGCCTTGGATTGGTGGTTTCTGTTAGGGAAGGGTTCATCTGACTGTACAAACTGCCCCTGTTTCTATATAAGGAAGAAAGCTGTGCAGACTGCTGGGTGAGTAATGAAGCAATTTGGCCTTAACCCTATGAAGAGGGGAGGGTGTTTTTGGCACTTCCACATTAGCTTCATTTTTCATCCTCAGAAGGTTTTAAGACATTGAATGAGATCACCAGTTTCACTTCCTCCATCTATGTTTGGTTGTGTGATTTTTACTAGCATCAAAAAAGAGACTCCTTTAGAGCTCCTTCGCCTCCACCAAGTCGTAATGGTATTTTATCCTGATAATAAGGCACATGAATCCTGTTTTTTCAGTAGATTATAATCTCACATAATCACGGTGTGAACAGGAAGCAGGTGGATTAAACTCCACACGAAACCACAGAATGAAGCAAACGTCTCTTCAGCAGCTGCTCTGTAAGTAAAATCTGTAAATTATCAAATGACTTCACGAGTGTGAACAGTGAAGCCAGTTGTGTTTGTTTTTAATCAGTTCTAAACAACCTTTAACCCACCACAGGTATTAATAAACACTTTTTAGTTCAATGTATCCAATAATTTTTACACTCCATGGTGGTTTTTCATCCTAAAAATGAAAGATTCTCATGTTTGAGTTTTGTGTGAATGTTTCTCTTGTGGTCACAGATCACAGTTGTGTGTCATTTCCCCTCAGGGCTCATCACAGCGCTGTGCTGCACACTGACTCAAGGTTGGTACGTCAGTGGCGAGCCAAATGTGTTCAAACTCTTTGTGTAGAAAATGTTTATTGTCCCTCAGAGGCTGCAGTGTTGTTGTTGTCTGGACTTTATACTTCAGTTTCAGTTACAGTCCACTCAGCAAATATTCCTTATTTCTCTTCATTTGGAGTGAACGACCTAAAATGTGTCAAAGAGTTAATTCTACGCTAAACTAAACGAATCATGAAACTCTCCTTCATCCAGCTCGTCTGACTGTGAGTCCCAGCAGCTCGCAGATGTTTGAAGGAGACTTTGTGTCTCTGAGCTGTGCTGAGGACGACGACTCTGCTGGATGGACTCTGAGGAGAAACACAAGCAAAGAAACCAGGACTCAGTGTGACAGCTGGGGGAGATGGTCTGGTTTTTCCTGCAGCTTCAGCTACATATTAACAGAAGACAGTGGAGTTTACTGGTGTGAGTCCAGAGAGGGTGCCATCAGTAACATGGTTAACCTCACAGTCTCTGGTAAGCTGAGTGTGTGGAGTTAGTGTTGATGAAGCTGTGTGTAAATGGATGAAATGCTGTAGTTTGTCTCTGTGTTGAGGTGGATCAGTGATCCTGCAGAGTCCTGTCCTCCCTGTGATGGAGGGAGATGACGTCACTCTGCTCTGTCAAACAAAGACCACTCCCTCCAACCTCCCAGCTGCTTTCTATAAAGATGGCTCCCTCATCAGGAAGCAGCCTACAGGTCACATGACCATCCAGCATGTTAACAGGTCTGATGAAGGCCTCTACAAGTGTTGCATCAGCGGTCATGGAGAGTCTCCATCCAGCTGGATCACTGTGACAGGTGAGGAGCTTCACTCTGATTTCACCTCTTATTTCATCCACATATTCACCTGAACAGGTGGGATTCTCTCTGCAGAAAAACCTACAACCACAGCTCCACCCACCCCTGCTGACCCGCCGTCTGACTCCTCCTCTCTCCACCTTGCAATCAGAGTGCTCCTCCACCTGGTGGCGTTCTTTCCATACTTGGTCTCCACTCACCTCATGGTGTCTTTATATCGACACACGGCCAAAGGTAACAGTCTTGGCTCAGCCCGACCTGCAGAGGCTGAGCAGGGACTGGAAAACTATGATGACATCATCAGTACTGTGCATCAGTTCTGAGATGACCTGGTTTCTGGTTTGATTCTCGTGTTTGAACCCATTGACTCCACTGCAGTCTGTCTGTTTGGCTCCTCAGGAACCACCCGGTTTGTTTTGAGCATGTTTCCTTCTGAGTTTACATTCATCCATTTAATCTTGTTGTATGTGTAACAGAGTTAGAAATGCATCACTGTGTAGCTGTTACTTCACATTTGTGAGCTTAACCACCTTCACATTGTTACACATTACACATCTGCTGTTTCATTACATTTTGTTAATTTAACCATCACATTTTTTTCTGGTGACTGGCTGACATTTCTGGCCGAACAATACGAGCAGCCTTTTCCGTGGCGTATCCTTGATCGTTACTTATTTAGGTATACTAAAACAGGTGATTTTTTTCCTTTGTCTTTGACACAGGAGCCAAACAAAATGCAATTTTAATTGCATTTTGTTTGGCTCCACACCTGATACACTGTACTTTTGTAAATTCTACTGATACAAAGTATATTTCCACATAATAGCTGTAGATTATATTGCATCATGACAATTTTATATGCTGTCACACTGTGTATATTAATCAGCCTTAATAGTATGTAAATGATCACAGGCTGTGTGCATAGTATCAGTTTAATGGTGTGATGCTTCAAATCTGATTTCTGTGACCAACATTAGCCACCAAAAACACATCAGCTTCCAACACTTTAATCAAACATTTTTTTTATTGATTTGTGTCTGCTTTCAAAATATTATAACAGACATGTTGTCCAGTATAAAAAAATGTGCTCTTCATATGAGAATAATTCACATATAGTGTCTGAAATCCACCTGTCTGATTGCATCATGATGTAAATATAACATTATTACAATGAAAGTACGGTATAAAGCAAGATAACAGTAACTTTGCAGCCTATTCAGTGTTTTTAAAACACTGATGGTGAAAAGCTTTTTTCAAGACCTTAAAACACTGCAGAAGCCGACAGATCACAGTTTTCATCTGTGGGAAAAACCCTCTGAAATAATATTGATTGCTTTGTAGCTGACAGTTGGTCACTATCAGAAGTTCTGATTGTGAAGGCAATCCTCTAATGTTGTTACTCCCCCCTGATATTCATCACACCTGTTGGTAGTCGTTTCAAACTCAGGACACGCGCGCCTCAAACAGCCACTGATTTTTTTTCTTTTTTTTGCACCTTGTTTCTTGAAGCCACTAAATGTCATTGACATTCAGCAGAAAACATTGTACGCTGTCATTTTTCAGTGCCACATTATTCTAGCTCATAATTCTGAGAGCTGCATTTAAATGAACCAGTTTTGTTTTATTAGCAACTTGTTTCACGTGTAAATGAACTGCAGGCGGTCCTAAATTTACAGTACGTTCAGTTATAAACGTCAAACCGAATGCAACAGCAGAGCTGCACAGTACTGCTTAACATGACATTCATTGGTTTTATTTCCATCCATCCATCCATTCACTTCCGCTTATCCTGTTCAGGGTCGCGGGGGGGGGGGGGGGGGGGGGGGGGGCTATCCCAGCTGTCATATGCCCCCCTGGTTTTATTTCATTCTAATATATATTACAGACCAGAAATATCACAGCCTATAAATTAGGACTGTGATGCTGTGCATACAGTAAGTAGCAGTCTGAGGAGCACTATCAAGTATTCATGAAGATCCACTTATTGCGTACCTTGTAAGTATGTATCAGTTATACTTCCAATGATGCCTCAGGTGTAATAGCAATGAAAACGTTTCCTTTGAATGACTCATAAACATCACTCACAGTCAAAGCAGTCTGAACAACGGAAATGAGTGAAGCGCTGCTCCACAGCCGGCAGCTTCCTTCTGTCAGGAGGTTTTTATCTTCACTTTCATTGTGTGCAGGCAGGACGCACTGAAGTCATGACAAAGATTGTGTTTTTTTTTTTTATTGTGTTGTTATTGTTGTTTGTTTATTTTTTAAAGCAGATGTCTGTATTAAATAATGGATAAACCCTCTGAGTTAAAGTTTAAAGTCACATGTTGGTTGTTTGATTTAAGATCTACTGTTGTGGTCAACTGACAAATAAAAAAAAATAAATAAATAAAATGTTGAAAAATTGCCCAAATATTTATGGATCCGACTGTGTGAACCTTCAGCAGACTGGAGCGGATGAATGGGTCATCCAGTTCGTTCAGCTGTTAAACTCTGGCTCCATGTGAAAAAGTGATTGTTCCCCCCTTTTAAAATAATGAATAAACAATGATTAACCACAATCTTTGGAAAGCTGAGAAACAAAGTCACATCTATGAGTCTGGAAAGGGTTACAAAGCCTTTTCCTGAGGCTTTGGGACAGCGAGAGCCGAGAAAACTTGGAGCAGTTGTGAACCTTCCCAGGCCCACCAGAGTTATACACACAGTAAGTATTAAATTGTTTAATTTTAATAGTTCAAATCGAAACACAAACACATTCAGTTTGCTATCATATATGAAACAGAAAAACAACAAATCCTAACATTTCATAAGCTGAAAACATCTTTGCAAATCACAAAAACAATAAAACTGGCAGCACATTTTGCTTCTTTCCTTTAAAATCTGCACTTAGTACTCTCTGGATTTAGTCTACCTTCTGACGGGTTTTTTGGTTCTGAAAGTTGGACCATAACTTTAGAAAAACGGTCTGATAAATGGAAGTTACACTGAGTCACAGGCTAAAGAGCCACCTGATTCCTCCACTTTCACAGTCACTGAGACGTCTGCTGAGCTTATAATTGTGTTTTATTCCTTTATAAACTCCTCTAAGTTGTAAAGACTCCTTCAGATTACAACAGAAGGACACAGATCATCATGAACCGGCCCCTCTACGTCTGTCTGACTTTACTGAACTGAGCAGTGACTCCAAATCCTAAAAGGCTCAGTCCAGCATGGAGCGGCTCAGTGAATGTGGTCTGGACTCTGTGGAGGAGAGTCATGGTCTCAGAGATGCTGTAGAAGGACAGAATACCTGCTCTGTGGTCCAGGTACACGCCGACTCTGGAGGACCGAGGACCTGAGAGGACAGTTTGGACTCTGTTGTCCATGAATGTGCAGCTGTTTGTGTCACAGTATAAAGCCCAGGATTTGTCATTGTATCCAAACGCACATTCAATTGGGCACACAGCTCTGCTGATATTCTTGTATGCGACTGCTACACAAACCCTCCCTCCCCACTCCACCTCCCAGTAACACCGTCCAGTCAGACTCTCTCTGCTCAGGACCTGCCTGCATGAAGCAAATCTGTCCGGGTGACGAGCGTAAGGCTTGTTTCGCTTTATTAATGTTGCTTTCTTGTTCCCCTCTGAGAGGAACAGATGAGTGTAAGCTGTATTTGGATCCAGGGTGATTTCCTGTGAATGCTTTAAGAATCCAGCTCTGGTCTTTGGTTCTGTTTGGGACAGTAGAACGTCCACTTCAGTGACCGTCAGTGAGATGTTTGTCCATTTGTCTCTCAGGATGTCCTGTAGTTTCTCTCTGAGCTCTGACACAGCTGCTGTCACATCCTCAAAGTACCTCACAGGGCCAATATTGATGCTGGATGAGTGTGTAGACTCACACAGTGCTGACAGTGAGGGGTAGTTGTGTAGAAACAGGTTGTGATCCTCTGTGTGTGAGAGCTGCTCCAGCTCGGCGTCTTTCCTCTTCAGCTCAGCGATCTCCTGCTCCAGCTTCTCCTGAAGCTCTTTGACTCGACTCACTTCAGCTTCCTGCTGGGATCTGACCTGCTGCTTCACATCAGAGCTTCTTTTCTGGATCAGACGGATCAGCTCATTGAACATCTTCTCACTGTCCTCCACTGCTTTATCAGCAGAGCCATTGATGGCCTCCACCTCCTGCTGAAGCAGCTTCACATCTTTCTCTCGGTCCTGGATTCTCTGCTGGATGTTTAGTCGTCTCGCCTCGAGCTCCTTCTGCTTCTCAGTCCTTTTTGCTGCAGCTGGGACTGTTTCATGATCTTTATGTTCATCCATTGTGCAGAGATAACAGATATTCTGCTGATCAGTACGACAGAACAGCTTCATCGCCTCATTGTGACAAGAGCAGATGTCACAATTTAGGGACAAAGTGTCTTGGAGCTCCTTTGAGGTGGAAACCAGCTTGTGTTTCTTTAATCGAGCTATGGTATAGTGACGCTGGAGGTGTTTCTCACAGTAAGAGTCCTGACAGACCAAACAGGACTTGATGGCTTTCAGCTTCCTCTCACTGCAGATGTCACAGGCCACATCTTCAGGACCAGCGTAGCAGAGATCATCTGGAGAAGCTTGGAGTCCAGTCTTCTTCAGCTCCTCCTCCACTAAAACTGCTGATGTCGTCCTGCACTGAGGGCAGCTGTGGATTCCCTTCTTGTCCTCTTCATCCCAGTAGGTTTTAATGCAGTTCATGCAGTAGCTGTGCCCACAGGGGATAGACACTGGATTCTTCAGTAGATCCAGACAGATGGAACAAGAGAAATTCACTGAATCCAGCTGACTTCCTTGCTCTGCCATTTTACTCTTTCAACTGCAGTGAAAGACTCAACAGTTTCTTCCTCCAAAGAAAACAAGTCACACTTGAAGCCAAGCCCTCTTATTTTTTTCATTTCACACAGACAAGCTGATTTGTAGCAGCTGGGCTTGTCTACTCCCTCACTTTGCATCTTGGTGATTACATCAGCCGCTAAGCTGACAGATCAGCAAAAGGGGAGGAACCAGGAAATAAAACTAGAACTAGAAGCTGTTTCTGAGAAACAGGAGGCACTGAGGTGGCTGTTTACTTTGAGGAAATCGAGCACTATGCACCAGTAAATCTTCCTTTAAGTGCTTGGATTGCAAGTTTTTCTGTGATCTACACATTTGTGGTTTTTCAATTAACAGAATAACCTCTTTAAACTGTGTGAATAGCTCTCTCTCTCTCTCTCTGTCTGTCTCCAAGAATCAATGTGAGTATATGTGGGCCCACCCACCTCAAATAGCCATTGATATGTTTGCACCTTGTTTCTTGAACCCACTAATTGTCGTCGACATTCAGCAGAAAACATTGTACACTAACATTTCAGTCCCACATTATTGTAGCTCATAACTCTGAGAGCTGCATTTGAATGAACCAGATCCAGGTTTTGTTTAATTACCAATTTGTTTCAGGTGGAAATGAACTGCAGGTTGTCTGAAATTACAGTATGTTTAGTTTTAAATACCAAAAACCAAACGCAACAGCAGAGCTGCACCCAGACAAGATGTTGCATGTACTAGTTATATTTCCAATGATGCCTCAGGTGTAATAGCAATGAAAACATTTCCTTTAAATGACTCATAAACATCACTCACAGTCAAAGCAGTCTGAACAACAGAAATGAGTAAAGAGCTCCTCCACAGCCGGCAGCTTCCTTCTGTCAGGAGGTTTTTGTGTGCACTGAAGACATGATTTTTGTTGGGATTATGAAATTAAAAGGTTAGAAATGGAGGCAGTTTTTTTTTTTTTAATTGTTGTTGTTGTTTGCTTGTTTTTTAAATGTCTGTAAATAATAATTGGTTAAGCCTCTAGAATTAAAGCTGAAAGTCTGAAATCTATTCACATATTGGTTGTCTGATTTAAGATCCACTGTGGCGGACAAAAAAAAAGACAAAAACAAAAAACAAAACAAAAACTTTGCATCTTGGTGATGACATCAGCCACAAAGCTGACAGATCAGTGAAAGGGGAGGAACCAGGAAATAAACTTTACTGGCAGAACTAGAAGCTGTTTCTGAGAAACGGGAGGCGCTGCGGTGGCTGTTTACTTTGAGGAAATCGAGCAGTATGCACCTTCATTTCTTTACTTTTCCTTTCTCTCTGCAAGAATCAATGCGAGCATGTGTGGGTTTCTTTCAGGGGCGTATGGTGCACTGGGTTCCTGTTTGTTGTTGGTCACCCACAGTATAAAGCTCCTGTCCTGTCTTACCCAGTGTGGTTCAGCCACAATATTTCTCTGCTTGTCTAGTTAACCATCGGCTTGTGTTAACCTTCTGTCATAAGATAAGATACGAAATCCCTTTATTAGTCCCACGATGGGTAAATTCAGTGTAACAGCAGCAAAGATATTGTACAGAGGATAGAAAGTAACTAGGATACAATCAAGTCAAAAATTAAAATAAAAAATAAAAACATAAAAAAGTATCAGAGATAAAGTAGAAAGTAGAATATAAAAAAATCTGTAAAAACAATATGTACATAATGAAGGACAGAACATACTATATGAAGATTATATTAGAAAATGACTTCTTATATTGCACCTGTTTATTGCACTAAATAAACCTATTTGAAATGAGGTATATTGTACAGTGCTAGTAATACTGAACACAGCAGAGCACTTCTATGTCTGGCAGAGAGGTGCTGAAACACAAACTGGTGTTTGGTATGAAGCTGACTGTTAAATAAAAATTATGCAAACATAAAATAACACTGTTGACATTTTTGGGACTGTAATAACTTTACTTTAACTTTGTTTTTCTTTTGTTTTCAAATATTATTTATTGATTTACTTGTATTCATTATATTTTAGTTTAAAATCAGGCTGTTGATGAAGCAGTCGTATGCAAGACTGTATATTTTTATGCATTTGCAGCCCTGGTCTCAGAGCTTCGGCCTCTAATTGTGCCATAATGGCTTCTTTTAAGCTCTGTGATCTTTGTCTGCATCACCTTTCCTGCTCTTTGTGTCTCATCACTCTGCTCTCTCCTCCCGTCCTCTCTCTCAGCATGCACCAGTCAAACTCTATCCAGATCTCTCATTCTTGATGTGATGAGTGGGTGCTCAACACGTTATCAGCTTTGATTCATAAGAAAGAGATGCAGGTCAAGCAGCATTTATTATTTCCCTCTGATTCCCTCTGATTCATTTCGCATAAATGATCCTGTGTAGTGCCTTCAAATGTGCACTTAGATTTTATTGATCACAATAAGCAGAGAACGTAACACAGTACATTAATCTCTGAATATGATCTTTTTTAGGCATGCTATGAATACACATCATTATTTTTGAACAGCATAAATGGGGGAATCACACAAAATGTACTCAAATGAAGGATTGAGTTTGTTCTCCTAAAATAGAGTACACACATTTTTCCTATGTGATGGAGGAATGAACACTATAAATAATAATCATGTCAATAGTGTTACATTCTTGATTTTACATGGACATAATAACCTGAAATTGATTATTATGATTCATGAGAGTTTCAGAGAGACAGACCCAGAGCTGACCCCTGTAACCATGGTTACTCGCTCAAGTACCAGTGTGTGTGCCATCTAAGAGTCGATGAAAGCGGCCGTGCTGCTGTTCAGGCCTGAGTAACATGCATGGGCTCATGTTTACAGCATGGTAGGTTTGTGGCTGCTTCCCACTGTTATTAATAACAGTTAATAATAGCTGTCATAAGCAGGTAGGTGTCACCATACAATATTAACATTATGCTAACACAAGCAGCATGCTGTGCAATCCAGGATGAAACATGAAAGCTTGAAAACTTTAATTCTGCAGGATTTTTGTATTTGTCACGGCCGGGTGCTGCAGGCAGGGCAGAGAGGACCTCAAAGCAGGACGCGGGGCAAGAGCTGAACTACACAAAACTTTATTTAAACAAATAAACGCAAGGGACTAAACTGGACAGGCCAGTTACACGAAAAGACTAGAAAACTCGAAAATACAAAACACTCAGCACAAACGTTAACTTAAACGTATAAAGACGTAGGACCCGACAAAGACAAGAGCAGGCAATAAATACACAAGGGTTAATGAGAGGAGTGAGCACAGGTGGGAAAACAGCTGACCCTGATTACGCAGAAGAGACAGGGGAAGCAAAACTAAATACAACACACAAGGAACACGACACCATCAAAATAAAACAGGAAGTGCAACTAAACACAAAACACCCAAACCTAACACAAGAAACCCAGAAAAACATACAACTAACAGAAAACCTAACCATAACAAACTGAGGATCTAAATAATAAACACCCACCAGCAAAAATTATAACAAAATGGAACTACACAAAAAAGAACTCAAGAATCTGGGCCACCGACCCACAACCATGACAGTATTGTTATGCGCTCTAACTTTAACTGCAGTTATCAAGCAGGTACAACGTGCTCACATCAAACTTTCACTGTGTTTGAATCAGTGCTGCAGTTTCACAGTTCAGACGGAAGTTTAGTTAACATCCGTTATCTCGTCAGAGCAGACAGACATCATTAGTGTGTAAGTCTTTAAAAGCCTGTAGAGTCTCAGACGCATACTTATGGGTAATACCTAAGTGTATTTTTAAATGTACTTTCATTTTAAATGTATTTTTGCCAGATGGAGTGTGCATGCAAAGCATGAGTAATATGTAATATTGTGTGTTTTGATTGTTACTCCTGTTTTAAATGCCATTACGTTGAAAGTATGTACCCAGCAATCAGATCAAAGATAGAAATGATATGATGAAAATTAAGAATTCATCTTATCTAAATGTCCTAAAGCTCATTTAAGTCAGGTCCACTGTACTCCAAAGATCTGTTCCTTGCATCTGCACTAATATAAACATGGTGCTATGACTCCATTCTACAGAAATCACAAAAAGTTCCTTTATGTTTTTTTTTTTTTATGTTGTGTTGGACGCCAACATTTTAATTCTTCAGGAAAAATCAACTTTTCTCTGTTTTGTTCACCTCTCCGTTCTCCTTTCCTTAATTACAATCATCTGTTAATGCGCTGAGCTCACTAACCATCAGCATCATGAACGTTATAGCTGAACAGCAGCATGGTGATGCAGTGTTAGCAGTTGCTGCCTCACAGCTAAAGGGTTCTGGGTTCAAATCCAATTCTGGTGGGGTTTGCATGTTCTTGTATGTTCTTCCTGTAACTGTATGGGTTCTCTCCGGGTACCCCGGCTTCCCCCTACTGTCCAGAGACATGCAGTGAGTGGTTAATTGGTGATTTGAAGTTCCACTTAAGCGTGAATGGTTGTCTGTCTGCCTGCATCAGCCATACGACAGACTGGCAACCTGTCCACGGTGTACCCTGCCTCTCGCCCTGTGGTAGCTGGGGTAGGTTCCAGCCACTGCGTGACCCTGAAATGGACAAGCTGAGCTGATGAAGGCCGGTGCTGCACGTTTGTTTTTGGAGAGGGTGAATCTGCGTATGTGAGCAGCTCCTTTACAGGTCTGGAAGTTGAAGAGAGAGAGAGAGAGAGAGAGAGAGATGAAGTCCAAACTAAAGACTCCTTCAATTTGATAATTTAAATGTTTATGTTTTATCCACTGTTAATAAATGTCAGCAACAAAATAGATTAAAAAAAAAAAACTGCTGCACAACATGTGTCACCTAACACATGCTTCACTTACACTGCAGTCACACTAGCAATTCCTGATTGAACATTCATATTGTCTTCCACAAACCTGGGTGAATTTTTGGACAGCCTCTATCACAAATGTTTGTTTGGCTCAAACAAATGTTTGTGGTTGTGGTCTCTTAAACTCAATGTGACTCAAATGAACAACAGCAAAACTTACTTAGTACAAATGCCCTTACTTAAGTACATAAAGGGCAAGAAACATGAATCCTTATTTAAAACATTAGGCCTTAAAAATGCCTTATTAGGTGGTTGAAAACTGTTATGAGTGCACCACCATGTGGTCAATTGTAAAACTGCAACACAATAAAACTTGTTGCATCCTGTAAAAACACATTTCCAGCTTCAACAGCCGTCAGCCAATCAGCAAGAGGTGGCACATTCCAGTGAGCAAAGCTTTCTGCACGTGTGTGTGTGTGGGTGTGTGTGATGTTGATAGGTTCAGATCATTTTATAAAACATGGAACAAAGCACGCAACTCTTATTTTCACTTGCAGAAAGGGGAAACCGTCCTCCGAACAAGGAGGAAAAGATCTCCGAGGGGCTGTTTTATTTCACTCGCTCACATGATTAAATCACATATGTTTACACGTGTATGTGTGTGTGTGTGTGTCCATCAAGATAAAAGGGACAACAATATAACATAGAAAATAAATGATCAACTTATAAAAACAGAAGCTATGATAATTAATAGGAACCAAAATAAAGTTACATACAACAATTCCAAGTGTGTTCACCAGCATGCAGTTGTTTCTCCATTTGGGACACAGGTGGATTTTGCAGTGCAGGTAGACGTCGCCAGAGGTCCCAGTGAACTGGAACATATTGAAGGAGAAGTAGTTGGAGGTCCTCTGTCCGTTTTCATCCACCTCCACTGTCTGGTCAGCAGGGTTTGCACAGCTGCTCACAAACAGGAAAATGGTTTAACTGGGAGTTGATACCAAAAAAAGGATATTTATGAATGAATCCTTATGAGCAACAAACCACCATCTGTGGGCAGGTCTCACCCACTGATAATCAGATCATATCTCAGACTCTCGGTGGATGATGCCTCATTGGTTGCCCAGCAGGAGTCGGTCACCATAGCAACCATGTCTCCATCCAGCCCATCAGCCTTCAGCTCCACCCAGATCTTCTGGTTCAGCTGCACTTCAGTGAGGGACTCCACAGCTCGTGTGAAGGCCTTCATGGCAAGAGTTTAATTCCAAGCTCCACATGCAGCATGCTGGATCACAGAACTGCAGGACACACACACACACACACACACACACACACACACACACACACACACACACACACACACACACACACACACACACACATGCACACACTTCACTTTTCTTTGACCCACAAACCTCATGAGAAACAACAAGACTCAGATCTGAAGCGAATTCAAACCAAAGCAGTCAGGTACCTGTCTCTGATACTGAAGGTGGAGGTCTTGATATCATGTCTGGATGCAGGAGAAGTCAATGTAGACCTCGTCCTGGTGAGTGATGATGTCAGAGGAGCTGTTCTGGTTCCTGACGGTGTTCTTGTAGATGAAATGGCTGTTGTTGGTCTGCAGACTCACACATTCAAATATTGTTACTCAGACAGGACACAGAGGACATGGTAGCACAGAAACAGCAGCAGTTGAGGTTACTAATAAAGTCAGACCCTCTGACAGTTCATCTGTGGGCTGGTGCTCAGTGAAGCATTCTGCTGATCACAGCATTTTGCCTCAGAGACTAGAACACATTACCTGTATGAACAGAAATATTTGGCTGGTTTGAATTGTTCATCTGAGAGACTCAAAATTGACAATTTCCTACAATCTGTTTTTGATAACAAGGTGATTAACTGATAAATCTGTTGCTGTGTACACCCAAAGAAACTCACACTGAACCAGAGTTCCTGCTAAACTGTCAAATCTGACTTTGATTTTAACCCGTGGGTTTTATTTGGTGTGATTTGAATGTCTAATGACTTTGTTTTACACTTTGTGAGTGTGTGTGAGGTTTTTCTTTTTTTTTTTTTTTTGGTTCTGTTTTTATTTTACTAATTGCATATTTTTATTTTGAAATTGATTTTTACTTCATACCTACAGCTCTCCACTTAAGGCAACGAGCTCCACCTGCTACAGCAGAGAAATCAAAAGAAATGAAAGGCAACGGGGCCGCGGCGGGCAGCCAGCGCTGAACCCTCAGACGCTCTGACGGTGATGTAGGAACAGAGCAGGGAAAGCGGCTCAGTCCTCAGAGAGCACCGAGAGGTCGAAGAACGACTGATGAGATTCATGTGAGAGGCGGACTCTCCTGAGGAGGGAGGCCCCTGCTCCTTTTTATACTATTTAGTTGTGCCTAGGCCATTCCGGTTTTATTGTTTGTGGAGTTTTATTATTATATTTTAAATTGCTAATTGATGTCTGTGAAACCTCCTTGGCTGGCGTCTTTCTTGCTGCTCTCCTCCCATCAAGAAGCTCCTCTTTTCTTTCTCTTTACATTTTCATTCTGAACGACGCGCTTCATCTTGGGTACCTTTTCCGTGGATCTGTCGCCGTCAAAGACAGAAAAGTTGGAGTCAGAAAGCGACACCTTGGTGGTTTCTCTAGTTTGGTCTTCAGAGAGCTCCATACCGTGAACCTGCTGAGGAGAGCTGGTGAGGGTCTTGACTGCGGTCCAGTGGAGCCCTCATATGCGAAGCGACGGTCGAGGCAGCCGCACCTAGAATTTAGCTGCGCTTTTCTTCGAGGATGTACGGTACGGGTGCCGCGCGACCCAGAAACACGTCAGCAGGAGCTTCTTATCCTGCAGTTTGACCATTTTACTGCACAGGCCTGCAGAGGCTTTGATATATTACAAATTATAATACACGATCATCCCTACAGTACACACTATAAAAAAATTTCAAACCATAAAAATTCTTGAATTAGTGACACCAAATTTTTAATGGATTTCAATGCAGAATGACTCCCAGCTCTGTACACAGTTACTGTCATGTAATATTGCTGCATATTTCAAAAATAAAATAATGCAAAGCCTCTAAATACTCTGTCTAATCCGGTTTAATTATCTAGAATATCGGCGTTGTTTTTTTAATTTATTTATGATTTCTGTCATTACAGAAATGATTTAATGCGTGCCTGTACTTTTTTACGTTCACGTGTTTCATGGCTCAGTCACAGCACCGTAACCGTAAAGATTAAACAAATTAGTTCATTCCTATTCAGTCCGACCCCAGCTCTGTCTGTGGAAAGCTGTGTTTCATATGAGTGTGTAGCTTTGGGAAAATGAAAAGCAGAAGCTGTGCATTTACAGGAGTACTGTTAGAGGTGACGCAGCTGTTTAACCTGCCCGGGTGGAGCTCCACTGTGCCTCTCCTGGCTATCACCTCACTGAACTGTATCTGAACACATTAAAGGCAAAATCCAGTCAAATTACAGTATTGTGTCTATAATGTTTGCATTTGTGTACTGTATTTACAGGAATAATGTAAAGTAACCAAATAAATTCAGAAAAACAATGAGGAATTCTGCAGGAGCAGAGTGAATCAAACACATTTGCACTGAGGGGTGATTTAATAGAATACGTTTTGTTTAGTATCATGTATACTTCAAGGAATATAATACAGACCACAGGACACGGTTTCCCTACAACATCTGTAAAACACTTTCTTCAAATTAACTGTGCAGACTGATGATGAACACCCATAAAGGGATTAAATCAGCGGCGTCAAACTCAATCACACAACAGTCGTGGGCCAAACAGGATTTACATTTACTGAACAGTCTGAAACTGAAAATATTTAATCAATAAAATGAATTCGAATGGCCAGAATACAGCAACATTTTCCTTAACACGTTAAATAAGATATAAAATTATTTTTTTCTTCAAAAATAACATCAGGAAAAAATGAATATATTTCAAGCTGATGAAAACTTGCAAATTTTTCAGGTAAAAACTGAATTTCTGCTCTTCACAGTCAGAAAAAGGCTGCGTAAACTGCGCAGTGTGTCCAGTTTCTCAGCAAAAAGCGCAGCTGCAAACACAGCGGTGGAGACACGGACTGTGTTTGTTTTTGTTTTTTTTTTCTTGGCAATCACAGACTTAATGACGCGGTCCCGTCCCTGAAGCTCCACCGACGTATGGATGCTTCTCACACAGCCACGTTTCACCCGGAGCCCTGCTGAGACTTTTACTTTACTTTTCATGTAGCTGACAGAAACTGCCGGTGACCCACCAATCAGCTCTTTTACCCGCACATCGCAGGCGGGGAAAAGAGACGCACGGGTTCACCTCCGATGTCAGTGAACAGGTCCTCCCGCCTGTTTTCAAAGTCCACTCTTTGGCCATTTTAGGAGAGTCAAGCTGGCTTAAATGTCGCGTTAAAAAGTGCTGACCGATGTTTTTATCCGCTGATCACGGTTAGTGCACAGGCCTACAGCTGCGCGGCAGCTGCTGCGGTGCATAGTGGGATATTTAGCGCTATTTACCAGCTGCCCTTAATAATAGCCATATGAAATTATCTCGCAGACGTATATAACCTTGAGTCTGACGCCGGTGGAATAAAGGCAATCAAACATCATAATGAAAATTCAGATAAGTTTTTTCTTTTTTGCTTATGAAATTCTTGGTGTTATTTTGTCACAGTGTTAAAACGAAAATGTGCAGAATAATCCTGAAAAACGCAGCAATATTACAGGACAGTAACTGTGTACAGAGTTGGGGGTCATTCTGCATTGAAATCCATTAAACACTTTGTGTCAGTATTCAAGAATTCATGAGTTTTATTTTTTTAATAGTGTGTAATGTGAGAACGATCGTGTATTATAATTTGTATTTCAAATATTTTTATTGAAGAAGCAGACAGAATATCAAAACTATATCCATCTTTGGCTTATACAATGCTTCATTATTTTATACTGTAAATAACAGACATCCCACAAAAGATGTAGGAAAAAAATAATAAATAATTAAATAATTATATAACAGGGGACAAAAACAAAACAATCAAATCTCTCTCTCTATTTATATAAATACATAATTTGTAATATATCAAAGCCTCTGCAGGCCTGTGCAGTAAAATGGTCAAACTGCAGGATAAGAAGCTTCTGCTGACGTGACTTCGCACATGAGGACTCCACTGGACCGCAGTCGTGAATGGGTGCTGCGGCTTCTCACGCTTCTTATCAAGAGCGGTTTATGACAAAGATACAGACTTCACGTTACTTATCCCCCCTCCACACACACACACACACACACACACTAGTGCTGATTTGTGTATCCATCTTTCTTTTTGTTCAGTTTTTGTATTTTGTGTGTTTTCGTCTTTTTCTCTTATTTTCTGTCCTTTGTTTCTCTGTCTTTTCCTGGCAGCTCTGGTATCGCTGTATCACAGTTATACATGTCAATGATAATAAAGAAAGAAAGGAAAACAGTGACGAGGAGCCTTGATCTGCATTCAGATCATGGTTCTGGTTCCAAAGGCTGCCAGACAGGATTTAAAAAAAGAAGAAAGAGAAAGAAACTGATTAATGAAAGTAGGGACCCGAAATTTTACACAGTTGCTATTAAGTTTGTCTTTCCCCTGTAAAAATAACATGTACAGTTTGGTAGGTTCCTGCTTTCAGGTCTATTAAAGATGCTGATGACAAACATTGGATGGATGCTCAGTCACTGCCATAAAGAATCCTAGTTGATGCTCCAGTGTTGATGGATCATTTAATAGCTCATTTAACAGCTGTCTGTTCACCACCTGTTCACTTTATTTCTGAGACAACACCACTCTGTCAGCATCCACACACTAAGTTTACAGTGCAACACAAAACATGTCTAACATGATACAGACTGGGACACATATACCTATATCTAATTTATATTATATATTTATATGTATTATATTTCTATTACATATTTAAATATAATATAAATATCTCAGTTTTGGTTTTATGTCTATATCAGACACACAGCTAAAAGAGCTGATTTCCATTTTTCTCATGACAAACTCACCTCCAGAAGGTGATGACAGACACAGAAGAATCAAACCCAGCACAGCTTTTCTTCACGTTTGTCTTCTTCAGCAGAGGAGGTCACGTTCAACAAGCTGCTCTGATCTCTTTCGTCCTCCTTCGTCCTGAGTTATGACGCTGTGATCGCTGCAGCAGCAGTCTTTGCTTCAGCCGCTTCACCTCATCCTCCAGACTATATGCAGAGATGGAGCTTTGCTGCCCTCTGCTGTTCACTCATCAAATCACAGTTGGCAGGTCAGGATTTGAATATGAAAACAGTTGAAATTGTATTAAATCAACATTTAATATTAAATTAACATCGAAAGCACACAAAGTGGAGCTGGGACACAACAAATAAATAGCTGTGTGGCGTCTGATCCCAATCAATCAAAGCAGCAGAAAGAGTCTCTGCTCAGAAGACCTTAGAAATGAAAGTCTCTAAATATTGAGGAAAGGTACTTTGATGCTTCCTTCATTGCCTCCTTCATCAGAGGATACAAGGTAGGTAGGAGAAATATGCGGACTGAGGAAAAAAAAGAAAAGAGCGGTGTGCTGAGAGTCTGAATGATGTTATAGTAAACTCCTTCACTATGTGACGCTGAATGTCTGCCATGTTGAAACTACACTGTGCAGAAGATGGACTACAAAATTTCATCACAAAGGCGTAACGTCCAGTGCGTCAGGGCCCAGAGGGCAGGAGGGGCTCCTCATCTACATCACACTGGATGCTGATAGTCGGATAATGTGTCCAACATTATAAGAGTTCCAGTTTATGTAATGCAAATATTCACTGAATCATTTTAAAGTGATGGCAGAGGGGCATGCTGGGAAATACTTTCTGACCTTGCTGCTTGATGATCTAATGGGTGATTTATTTCTGTTTTTTCAAAGACCTGAAAAATTCTGGTTGCTTATGTTGAAAATATGCACTCATATGTGGGTCCACTGGAAATGTTTGAAAAAGCAATTCTATAAATAAGTGTGCTTGCTTGGTTTAATGATCCATCCACTCAGTCTGTGAGGACCTGAGCTTAATGGACTTCTCTCTCTTTTCTTCCATGCTTACAGACATTCCAGTTGTTTTTATCTTACTATAGCGAGGCTGAATCTGGAGTGAGTGAGTAATCTACCATTTCTTAGTGCACTCATTGCTTTAAAAAATAAATAACCAACAGCATATTTTTCTTCTTTCCTTTAAAAACCGGAGCTATTAGTCTCCTGTTTTATTCTATTATAAATATACCTATAATATATCAAATTTCTCTGATGGGTATTTCTAGGTACTGAAAGTTGGACAATAACCAGAAAAACGGCCTGATAAATGGAAATTAAAGTATAAGTCACAGGTTAAAGAGCTGCCTGATTTCTCCACTTGTAAAGATGTCTGCTGAGTTTATAATTGTGTTTGAGTTTGATTTCCTTTCTAAACTCCTCTAAGCTGTAAAGACTTCTTCAGATTACAACAGAAGTTTGCTGCTCACCGTGAACCTGTCCTCTATGGTTTGACTTCACTGAACTGAGCGGTGACTCCAAAACCTAAAAGGCTCAGTCCAGCATGGAGCAGCTGTGCACAAAATATCAGTGATGTTATGACAGCTCCGTATGGTTTATACCAGCACTTAGGGTGCGAGTACCTGCTGCAGTATTCTG
The DNA here is from genome assembly GCF_007364275.1 of Archocentrus centrarchus. Taxonomy (NCBI): domain Eukaryota; kingdom Metazoa; phylum Chordata; class Actinopteri; order Cichliformes; family Cichlidae; genus Archocentrus; species Archocentrus centrarchus. Next base: position 5,658,377 of record NC_044363.1, on the reverse strand, counting down.
CCAAACCATAGGTGTCACCACTCTGACCAAACTTCCTCATCAGTGCTGGGATAGGAGAGGAAGTCAAATCGGGACACAAGAAAATTGCCAAGTTCTTTCCAGAAAGTCAACATGTCCCTCTGTCTGTGAATCTCTGAGCTTCTGCACTGATGAATTACTAAAATGGCAGTAAAAGCTGACACAGTTGCACACTCATGCCTTAACCCGGACTGAGAGGTGCACACCGACTGAAATGACGCCAAAGCAGAGGCTTGCACCAGTGGATGTGGCGTCACTTTGTCACTGGGCGCCGTTCATCAGGGTGAGAACAGCCAGCATAAAGGGGCCATTTGGCTGCTGAAAAATAAAGAATTTAATTAGATTAAATTTTATTTTAATGGCAATTTGGGGGGGTGGTGGTGGATCATTCACACTGGCATTCACACCTGTGGGCTATTTAGAATCACCAATTAACCTAACCCCACTACTGCATGTCTTTGGGAGCAAAACCCTGTTTGTGACGAGTGACTCTGGAAAAGTTGCAGCTTTGTTTGCAGTGAGTGCCGGGGGGAGGGGGGATGTCCCCCCAGTGATGAAGTGAAGTCCGGAGGTACGAAGGACACTGACTGTACACAGAACAAGGGATCAGAGGAGGATTTCATCTCAAAAAGTCGGCAAAGTCACCGAAAAAAGTCGCTAAATTCCTTACTAATCACTTTTTGAGGAAAAAAAAAATCCTTCATTTGGCAACACTGTGTGTCATAACCCGCCCCCCCCCCGCCAAGGCGCATGGCATCACACAGCATGGGCTGTGATTGGTTAAGCATGCAATCTTCTTTTTGAAGTTTTGAAGCAGTTGGCAGACATCTGTTACACGACACTGCCTCCCTGAGTTAAAAAGAGGAATTGCATGCTGAGGTGTATTCATTGCTTGGGCCAGTGGGCCAAAAATAGCACAAGACAGGAGGGCTATATACAATCTGGGCTCGGGCCATGTTTGGCCCATGGGCCGTAGTTTGGACACACTTGGCTTAGATGCCCACCTCTCCTTCACCTTTCCTGCCCTTTTCTGTCTCTCATCATTCTGCGGCACTTTTAATCTCCTCTGCTCTCTCCTCCTGTTCTCTCTCTAATGTGTGATGTGATGAGTAGGTGTTTAACATGTTATTCATCAGCTTTTTTATACATTGATTCAACAGCAACAGATTCTCATCAATCAGCGTTCAGTTTATTCCTACTGGATTCTGTGGCCTTTCCACCTCCAGCAGCCACACCACTTCCTCTGTTGTTAACTTATTTTTTCCTTTAATTTTACACTGTGTACTTTAATGATCAGTCTCCGTTACACTGCTTTTGTCATTGCACTTTATTTGTCTCCCCTGATTTATTTCACAAATTCTTCTGTGTCGTGTCTTTAAATGTCCACTTAGATTTCATTCATCACAGTAAGCAGGGAACATAACAGAGTACATTAACCTCTGAATATCATCTTCTTTAGGCAGACTTTGAATGCACAGAAATATCTTTGAAAAGCAAACAAAGCATAAATGGGGAAATTACGCAAAGATGTAATTATGATGCGGCTTTTTTGCCTCCCCACCTCGCTCATGTACCCCCCCACCCCTCCACACATGCAGCTTTGCGCGCTCACATCACATCATGCCCTACCTCCTCCTCTTAGAGGGGTTGTGCCTAATTAATAATTTAGTAATAATGAATTTAATAACTCTGCTTTCACATGTATGCAGGTCAGGGCTTTATCCTTTCTGTTTATCTCACTGTAAGACAACCAACAGTCTCTTTGAAACAATGCAAACACAAGGCCACAACACACTGCAGAGAGTAGCGTGTTTCTCATCCCACCACGAGCGATTTCTAACCCATTCTTCTACTTGTCGCTGCTGCTGTTAGCCTTTCTTCAGCAAAATCAATTAAATTCAATTCAATGTATATAGTGCCAAATCACAACAAATAGTTGTCTCAAGGCGCTTTGCATTGTGGGTAAAGACGCTACAATAATACAGAGAAAACCCAACAGTCAAAACGACCCCCTATGAGCAAACACTTGGTGACAGTGGGAGGGACAGGAAGAAACCTCCAGCAGAACCAGGCTCAGGGAGGGGCAGGGGCTGGGGGGAGAGAGACAGGACAAAAGACACGCTGTGGAAGAGAGCCAGAGATTAATAATAACTGATGGTTAAATGCAGAGTATAAACAGAGTAAAAAGAGGTGAATGAAAAGAAACAGTGCATTATGGGAACACCCCCAGCAGCCTAGGTTCCACAGAAGAGGGGCCTGAAAGCTGAAGGCTCTGCCTCCCATTCTACTTTTAAGTCTGAGAGCAAAGTGCTCTATTGGGGTGATACGGTAATTGTTGTTGCTAATTTTGATATTTCATCATGGAAAGGCTTAAAATGGCAGTTGTTTGCTTTCTGCAGGCACAAAGGTTTCTCCAGTTGTTGAGTAAGAAGAGAAATAAAGGTTTCTGTCTCCAGTAGTGGACTGGATATAACTCAGCAAAAGAGTGAAACTGAAAGGAAGATGAAAACTTTTAGGGCCACACCGGGTGGCCAGTGTTAATCTGTTGATGCTGAAACTGCATTAGACGTCATCATTAAGTTTTGCCAAAATTAAAGGTTCGAGGATGAAATATCTACTTTGAAACAAGAAAGAGGAATAAAGAAAGGTACTCATCTTTACAAACTTGATCCAATAATGTAAATCAATTTTTGAGAGTTGGAGGAAGCCTTAATGAGGCAGCCATGCCTGATGATGTGAAACGCCCAGTGATTCTTCATAAAGATCAGCATTTTTCCACTCTGATTTTACCCCACATTCATGAGCAATTAGGACACTGTGGAAGAAATCGCTTGCTGTTGCGACATTGCCAACGATATTGGATTATTAGTGCAAATGCTGCTACCAGAAAAATCATTTCTGCTTGTGTTATTTGTAGGGATGGCATGATACCACTTTTTTATGTCCGATACCGATACCAATATTTTACATTTGGATTTTTGCCGATACCGAACAAATCCGATCTTTTTTATATTATTTTTAAAAATTGTTTTTAAATGCCTGGATCGGTTTTACATAAATCAACAGTCTCTCACACAACAAAATCGAAACCTTTTAGCTGTCCCAAAAACAAGACTAAGGACTGGGGGGGGCAGAGCTTTTCAGGCAGTGGCGCCAAAGCTCTGGAACTGTTGACCACTCCAGCTCCTTTTAGCTGACTCTGTGGCGTCTTTTAAAAAAACAGTTGAAAATTTTTCTGTTTAACCAGACTTTCTGTTGACTTTATTTTTATTCTTTTAATATGGTAATGTTATGGTTTAACATGGTGTCTTATCTGTTTTTTGTTTTTTTTTTTGGATATTGTGTTTTAATTATTGTACAGCACTTTGTGACTTTTTTGTCTGTGAAAGGCACTGAATAAATAAACTTTACTTACTTACTTACAACAATCGCTCTATTACCTGAATCCTGTTGCTTCTATGTGAGAAGGTGATGCATTGGCTTATGACAGGTTGCAAATTTCATTAGGGCTGCAACTATTGGTTATTTTAGCAATCAAGTATTCTATTGATTATTCCACTGATTACCCGAGTAACTGGATAAGAAATACTTTTTTCGTATTAACAGTTCATCTGCATATTTTAACTTCCGTACTGCAGCTTTTCCCTGTGTGAAACAAACAGGGTGGATGAAGTTCTCTTTTCTTCACTTGATGATCACTTGGTTGATGAAGGACCTCCAGCTGTTTCCCAGTAAAGGTTTAATGGAGGTTACAGGGGGAAAAGCTTCATTTGGACGCTAGGAAAACATTTCCTTCTGCTCCATCTGAGCTCACCGGCTCCGCCTCTTTGCGCTTGTGCAGACTGACTGCATGTAAAACAGCTGATTGCTGTTGTCGTGTTATCAGTGTTTATGTTGAAAAACTGGGGGCTGCCTGAGCGTAATCTTGTAATCCTTTATATTCACAAGCATTCTCCTAAATACGTTTCTACTGCAGGTCTATATTTAGTCACTAATCAGGGATTAAAGTATCAAAAGTATTTTGACGGGGAATGATCGCTCAGTGTCAAAGGGAATCCATCACACAGACAGAGAACTTTATAGAAGTGATGAGAAAATGAAGCTTTTGTGAAGCACTGAACCAGTTGAACCAATTGTTTCAAAAATGGGTTCATTACTCGAAGCTTCAATTGTAGCGCCCTCTCCTGGAGCGCTGTGGGCAGAGAGGATGTTCATGCTGTGGCGCAATGTTATGAGGACGCTGTTGATAGAGTTCCATACGAATACACAGTGGAGTCACGTTTATTATTATACTTAAGGTCGTCTCATTTATTTTGATGTATTTATCTGCCACAACTTAAAGGAAATATTTTCTAACACTAAACTGGTCCGTGGCTCAAAAAAGGTTGGGGACCACTGCACTAGACATTGCCTTGCAGTCTAAAGTCAGAAAGTCTGCACTGTCATACAATTTTAGAATGCCTGCAATAAGTTAATAGCAGGTTATTAACAAGTTAATAACTCTTTAAATAGTTTTTTTTTTTTGTACAAACAGCTCTTTTTGTTGGCAGCACCTCATTACGGCCACCTGATGCTCCTTCATAGAAACACAAACGGCTCCTTTAAGAGCCAACCCTGTAGTTACCTCTGCTCTCTTGCTCTCTCTCTGTCTCGCACACACCCCCCCACACACACACACACACACTGTCTCTCTCGACTGTCCCTATAAAAAGGTTTGAGTTGCAGAAAATAATTTGTTGTTACACAAACAGGAATGCTTGCAGTAAACATTTTAATACAGAAACGTCATCACATGTTCTCAACAGTAAGTTCAACACAATTATCGTAGCACAAAAAAGTCTCAACAACATCAAACTAAAACCTGATCCTGAATCATTTTAACATTACAATGAATTTTCTCAAAGGCCTTCAAAGCTCAGCAAATGAGAACTGAAAGCATTTATTAGTGCAGTGGTTGCTGTGACACACAGCATCTGATGCTTTTCTCTGGCACGTGTGAATCTCTTTGGACTTTTGACTGCTGCTCAAACAAAACATTGAATTTAAAGCCTTCTGAAATAAACCTCCACCCTCTGCTGCTTCTTTGTATGTTTTTAGTATGTTTTTTGTATGTTTTTAGACCGCTGCAGGGACTGAACTGTAGGTCAGAAGCGGAATGGTGTTTATTTCTCTTAGTTATTTCATATTTAGTCATATTCCTGTTCTATATCGGTTTCTTTCTTTGCATCACATGTAGAGTGACATTCATGTCCCTATAGGGCCGATGCTGATAAATAAAGATGCTGAAGCAGCTGAATGATGCAGCGGCAGAAACAGTTTTACTGTTACAGTCACTTTAAGGACACTTTTGCAGACCTGAGGGAAATTTTTATCTTGTACATTTATTTTGTGCAGTGTACATTAATAAACCTTTTTGGTTTTGTAGATTAAAGAACAAATGATGACATCATGTAAGATTTACCACCTGCTGCTACTGTGAACCTTAGTTAAACACATAAAATCAGAGTTGGTGGAATCATGAAGAAATTATAAAAGATTTGTACCAACAGGAAAACTCTCATCAGGGCAGGTTCAATCAATGGATAATGAACGAAATTCATCATTAATGGAAATCTTCACACATGTCCAAAAAGAGGCCATAAAATTGTATGTTTAGTATCATCAAGTAAACACTTCAGTTTTTTAAACAGATGATGTTTCTCTGCATAAATGAGCTTTATGTGGTCACAGTGCCTCATTTTTCTGTATAGAATATAAAACATTTGAATACCATCATAGAAAAGAAAGAATCCAATTAAAGCAGTAAATAACCTGCATTTAGGCTCTGTTAACAAAATGAAATATTAGGCACATGGCTCCAGAGTCAGTCTGTAACAGGCTGCCTGTTCTGGCTTTCAGTCACATGTAATGACACTTTTTGACCAAAGTCAACATGTGGCTTGTTTGCATATATTCTGCATCATTCTGTGTCGGTGTAATTATAAAGTTCATATGATAAAAATGTATTTTGGTCTCAGGCAGAACAAATTAAAGTGGAAACGACACACTGACTGTGAGGGTTTATTTCTCACCTACATGTTGTTACATTTCTCACTGTGTGGAATCGACCTTTAAAAGAACAATTCAAACATTTTAACTTAAAAAAGAAAAAAAAATCCAACTAGTCCAACATTATGAAATTCAGTGAGTTGGTTTATTTTATTCTATAAGCAGCAGATATGATTTGAGCCATTTTTAATTTCACTGTAGCAGTTTTTGAGCGGAGGTTAGCTTTATTGAGAAAATTAGAACATAAATCAGGTTGGCCCTGTGTGAGCATTTGTTCTGCCTGAGCCCATTCAGTCATTATTGATACATAAACTGTGGACTGTATGTACTGTTTATGCTTTACATTATAAAATGCCTCTATATTATGCAATTATTGAATTGTTGAATTGAAGGCAGGATTTACATGTAGGCATCAGCTGGGCGTGTCTGATGTTTGCAAAGATAACCAACAATAATCTCAGCATGCTCTTGAACTAAAGCTACATTGGCCATTTTGTATATTTAGCAGTATGTGAAAAATTTCAAATCACAAATGAAATTACAACTACTGCACCACCCAACACTAACACAACACTGAGAACGTCAAAAATAGATAACAACAACAAAACTCGATGTGTTTAAACATGCATGTCCTGCATGTATGTTATGCCACCTCCTTTATGCTTCAGAAACCAGTAAACAGAATGAAAATAACAAATAAGACGAGACCAAAGATAAAGTAAAGAGGCTGAACACACTCACTCGATCCATCATTTGTTGTTCCAGCTGCAGGTGAGAAATAGAAGAGAGTGTCAGACATGATCTACTGTCACTGCTTTCTACAAAGTCTCATTAACAGTGTCAAACAAAACAAACATACATAAACACGTTTCTTTCTCACAACAGCAACCTGACACCTGGACTACGAAGCAACTTTGGAAACTTGAGTGGCTACTGACCAATCAGTTCTCTGGAAAACTGTGTCACCATTCCTGGAAGAGCATTTAGACCTTGTTGAAAGTCTAAATTTTTTAAAAATTACATCTAAAATCTGATGAGCATCAGTCAGAAATACACATTAACTGGCAAAATGTTCAACTGCTCAATAATCCAAATATCAAATCAGCCAATCACATCGTAGCAAATTAATGCATTTAGACACGGGGGAGAAAGGTGATTTAAGAGACTTTGGATGTGGTGTGGTTGTTGGTGCCTGGCATTTCCCCTCACAGCCATCTCAAAGGTTTACAGAAAATGATCTGACAAAATTCTCTCTGTGAAAATTCCCTGGTGATGCCAAAGGTCAGAGGAGAAAGGCCAGACTGACGTTGAGCTGATAGGAAGGCACCAATAACTCAGATAACCACTTGTTACAACTAGGGATGCACAGTACCACATTTATATGTCTGATGCTGATAGTTTACATTTGGATATATGCCGATACCGATACAAATCTGATCTTTTTATAAAAACAACTGTTTTTAAATGCTTGGATGCATTTTATACAAGTCAACAGTCTCTCACACAACAATTGCTCTATCACCTGAATCCTGTTGCTCCAATGTGAGAAGGTGAAGCATTGGCTTATGCATACCTGTCAAGTCTCCGGTTTTGGCTGGGAAACTCCCGTATTTTACCCCTCTGTCTCGCCATCCTCCAGTATTTTTATTTTCCTGTAAATTTCCCATCTTTTAATATAATAATTAAAACAAATATATTCCTGTGCCGCTCCAAACTGAATTATGTCACGAACCTTGCGAGAACTGCCACCTGCAGTAGCCTGGGTGGCAGTTCTCATGAGGTTAGTCCAGACAGTTGGAACAAACCCAGAAAAACAATTGGACCTCAGGTGGGCTCAGTGTTGCCAATTTAGCAGCATTTCTGATCTCTGTAGCAACTTTTTTTCCAAAATACAACTAGAGACAAATTTAACAACAAAAAGAGAGTTTTGGAGTAATTCCATTCAAAAAGTGAAACTTGTATTTTATATTCATTCATTACACACAGACTGATATATTTCAAATATTTGTTTCTTTTAATTTTAATGATTATAACTGACAACTAATGAAAACTAATGAAATCTCAAAAAAATTAGAATATTGTGAAAAGGTTCAATATTGAAGTCACCTGGTGCCACACTCTAATCAGCTAATTAACTCCAAACACCTGCAAAGGTCTAATTCTGTAGGCTACACAATCATGGGGAAGACTGCTGACTTGACAGTTGTCCTAAAGACGACCTTTGACACGTCGCACAAGGAGGGCAAGGCACAAAAGGTCATTGCTAAAGAGGCTGGCTGTTCACAGAGCTCTGTGTCCAAGCACATTAATAGAGAGGAGAAGGGAAGGAAAAGATGTGGTAGAAAAAAGTGTACAACAACAGGGATAACTGCACCCTGGAGAGGATTGTGAAACAAAACCCATTCAAAAATGTGGGGGAGATTCACAAAGAGTGGACTGCAGCTGGAGTCAGTGCTTCAAGAACCACCAGCACAGACGTATGCAGACATGGGTTTCAGCTGTCGCAGTCCTCGTGTCGAGCCACTCTTGAACAAGAGACGGCGTCAGAAGCGTCTCGCCTGGGCTAAAGACAAAAAGGACTGGACTGCTGCTGAGTGCTCCAAAGTTATGTTCTCTGATCAAAGTTAATGTTGCATTTCCTTTGGAAATCAAGGTCCCAGAGTCTGGAGGAAGAGAGGAGAGGCACAGAGTCCACACTGGCTGAGGTCCAGTGTAAAGTTTCCACAGTCAGTGATGGTGTGGGGTGCCATGTCATCTGCTGGTGTTGGTCCACTGTGTTATCTGAGGTCCAAGGTCAACGCAGCCGTCTACCAGGAAGTTTTAGAGCACTTCATGCTTCCTGCTGCTGACCAACTTTATGGAGATGCAGATTTCATTTTCCAACAGGACTTGGCACCTGCATACAGTGCCAAAGCTGCCAGTACCTGCTTTAAGGACCATGGTATCACTGTTCTTAACTGGCCAGCAAACTCGCCTGAGCTTAACCCCATAGAAAATCTATGGGCTATTGTGAAGAGGAAGATGCGATACAATTCAGAAGAGCTGAAGGCCACTATCAGAGCAACCTGGGCTCTCATAACACCTGAGCAGTGCCACAGACTGATCGACTCCATGCCACGCCGCATTGCTGCAGTAATTCAGGCAAAAGGAGCCCCAACTATGTATTAAGTGCTGGTCATGGTCATACTTTTCATGTTCATACTTTTCAGTTGGCCAACATTTCTAAAAATCCTTTTTTTAAAAAATTGTTTTTAAGTAATATTCTAATTTTCTGAGATACTGAATTTGGGGTTTTCATTAGTTGTCAGTTATAATCATCAAAATTAAAAGAAATAAACATTTGAAATACATCATCTGTGTGTAATGAATGAATATAATGTACAAGTTTCACTTTTTTTTTTTAATTCTAATTTTATGACCAGCATCTGTAAAGCCTTCGTACTGCGTCCCTTTGTATGCTCTCTCATCACCCAGACCTCACTTTGACTCCACCCTCCAACCCCCCGGACCTCACTTAAACGCCAAGCCTGCCCACCCGCTCCATCCGCTCCCATCCCTGGACCGCCCACCACATATACTACAAATCCCACAATGACCTGCAACAGCTGCCGTGAAGGCAAAGACCTGTGCTCTAACCCATTTTCCACGTTGCAAATGACATATTGATCAGTGATCAGCGGATAAAAACATCAATCAGCAGTTTTTACAGTGACATTTAAGCTGCCTGACCCCCAAAAATGGCCATATGAAAAGTGGAAAAACAGGGATTTTCCAAACAGGTGGGAGGCAGAGGACCTCATTGCTAATATCGGAGGTAAATCATCTCTGGGAGAAGATGCAGAGGGAGACACAGGTGAGCTGACAGTGCATCACTGCATCACACAGCAGGAAACGCTGCGCAGCAAAGTCCTGACCACAGAACTCACCATGAGCACCGTAACACAGTGAACTTTATAAGAGGCAAAGCTCTAAATCACCAGCAGTTTCGGAGGAAATAGCTTCTAAATTTGGTGACGTGCCTTATACACAGGTGCAATGAGCTACCTGAGGAAATCTGTCAGTAAAGGAAAAGTCTCAGCAGGGCTCCGGGATCAAAGGTGGCTGTGTGAGAAGCAGCCATAAGTCCACGGAGCTTCAGGGACGCAAGCGTGTGATTGCCAAAATAAATACATAAAATCAGAGCAGGTCTCCACCGCTGTGTTTCCAGCTGCGCATTTTACTGAGAAACTGGACACACTGCACACTTTACACAGCGTAATGGAGGTGGTGGGCGTGACCAAAAATAGATGCAGCTACATTACTGATAGGTTTTAGCTTTTGACTGACAGATTACAAGCCCAATTTTTTGTAAGTTGTAAATAATGTTTTGTGTGTAACTTCCGGTACTTGTAAATGTGTGTTCAAATACAAATACAAATATTAAGAAATTACGAATAGAAAAATAAAAGAACGCATACAAACTGTTAAATACAAGTATACGAATCACCTGATATGCACGGACAAAACGACAGTTACGCACAAAGTTTTTTGAGAGACATTTCATGTTTCCGGAGAGCTCCCAGATTCGTGTGTGTATTGTGCATTTACAGTGTATCACAAAAGTGAGTACACCCCTCACATGTCTGCATATATTTAATTATATCTTTTCATGGGACAACACTGACAAAATGACCCTTTGACACAATGTAAAGTAGTCTGTGTGCAGCTTATATAACAGTCTTCATGTAGAGCAACAATTCGTCTTCTAAGATCCTCACAGAGTTCTTTGCCATGTTGGAACTTTCAGTGTCCAGTATGAGAGAGTGTGAGAGCTGTACTACAAAATTGAACACATCTGCTCCCTGTGCACACCCGAGACCTAGTAACACTAACGAGTCACATGACATTTTGGAGGGGAAATGACAAGCAGTGCTCAATTTGGACATTTACAGGTGGTTTCTCTTAGGGGTGTACTCACTTTTGTTGCTGCTGGTTTAGACATTAATGGCTGTATATTGAGTTATTTTGAGGGAAGAATAAATTTACACTGTTATATAAGCTGCACACAGACTACTTTACATTGTATCAAAGTGTCATTTTGTCAGTGTTGTCCCATGAAAAGATATACTTAAATATATTCAGATATGTGAGGGGTGTACTCACTTTTGTGATACACTGCAAATTCTGGTGGAAAGCTGGGTCATCTGAGTGGATGCTGCTGAAGGCAGTGGCACTGTGGATAAGGACGGAGACTCTGGTGCTGAGGAGAAGGATGGAGACTTGGTACTTCAGGCAAGAATGGAGACTCTGGCGATGCAGGCAACACTAATGACTGGGGCTGCTGAGCAGGGTGTGCAGCCACCTTGTCCAACAACTGGGGCTGCTGCAGCTCCAGCTCAGGCTTTGCAGATTTGCTTAGTCGACTCATGATGTGACATAGGTGGTTTATAGCATGGCTCAGGTGACTGAAGAACTACTGCAGACACTGAAGGTCCTTGAGGCTGGGAACTGGCTGCCCCTACCTGAGGAACAGGAATGGGTGCATGGATGGGCCAGTTCTCGGTCACCCCCACCTGAGGAAAAGGAACGGGTGCAAAGATGGGCTGGTCCTCAGCTGCCCCTATCCGAGGAACAGGAGTGGATGCAGGTCGGTCAACAGAAATAGCTTCACTGACAAACCACCAGTGTCTCTGCCATCGACAACGTTTTCAGAAAACTCATTCTTTGACTTTATAGTTCTTTCAAGAGTCTGTCATTGGTTGCCTGGTGCCTGCACACACGAACAAAAAGACAGTAGTGAGCTGAGACTGCACAGTATAGGGCTGCCGACTTCTGTGGTGAAAATCGAGCGCATGGAAAAAGCACCAGGCTCCGACACAGGACTCATGGGATATGCCATGGAACTTAAAAAACAGCTTTATTTACTGAAAACACTTGAAACTATGACACTTAGAAACTTGACACTTCACACTAAACTCAACAGCACACACAGAAGGAACAAATGACGAGGACGTGAAAATAAACAGAGGAAAACTCAGGGCTTAAATACAAACGGGATAGTGACAGGATCGGGAACAAGTGGGGACACAGATGGAAATAATTATTCAAGGAAAGAAAAGCGGAAGCAAAACTGGACAAGAAGCACACGGGATGACTGACTAATAAAGTAAAACAGGAAACAGATAGTTATGGAGACAGGAGGCAGGTACACTGAGGGAAACAAAACATAACTAAACAGGAACAAAACTCTGATAGCTAAACTAAGGAGGCCTGAGGACACAAATAAGCTAAAACTGAGAACATAACCCAGAACACAGCAAAAACCAGAAACCGTAACAATAAAACTCCAACCTAAAACACTTGGCCAATAAACCCAGGATCATAAAAGAGGGATTGTTGCAACTGCTGGACTTTGCCTGTTTGTTCTTTCTAAAAAGCTTGAGGAAAAAAATATAAAGCATTAAAAAAAGCAAAAACAATAAATGTCCTTTGAATTTTGTTAAGAAGCTGTGAAACATATCTGAACAGCGCCACTACTGCTCAGCTCTTTAGCTATAACCATGTTGCTCTCAGTCTGTGTTGTGCGTAACTCTTTATATTTTTCTGTTATTACAGATTTCTCTTGTTTTGTAAAACCAGCTGCTAGGCTGCCATTAGAACTGTCAGTGTTTCTGATTGGTCAGATGCTGCAAACCAACTACATTAAGTCTTGGGTTGATTTAGTGAGTTGATAATCACCTTGATGTGACTGTTTAGCTTGTAAAGTAAGTGAAGTGGTATGTTGAAGTTGCATCATAGTACAGATTACAGGAAGCTGCTTCACTTCTGACCGCTCTACAAACTCACCCACTGGATCAACTCTCAGCTTGACGATGGTGATGGGCTCAGTCTTCATTATGGGTGTCTTCCAGTGGTTTGTTGCTGTCTGGATGACATGACACTCATATGTTCCAGTGTCAGCAAACTTCACATCCTTCATAATCACAGACAGGTCTCTGTCCTTCATCTGTCTGTCCAGCAGATCCACCCGGTTCCTTAAAGGTGGCTGCTGGTTGGCTGGATTGGACCTCTTGCTCTGGTACAAAAGCACATGGATTGGATTCACGTCAGATCTGCTCCAATGTACAGCTATGATAGGGTCATCATTTGGAACCAGACACGGCAGAACGACAGTCTGTCCAAGCACAGCTATGACGTTTACGTGGTCTGAAGGCGAGAGGAAACAACACAGAAGAGAAAGGTTTGATTTACAGCTTCAATATACCAAACAAACCTGAATGAAATGTTAGCTAAATATTATTGATGTTATTAAGAATCAGATAAGGAGAAAAAATTAAGAGTGAATCAATTTGACACAACACAAATGGAAATCAAAAAAAGACAAATATTAAACATCTGAAAGTGGAAGAATCTTCTATTAGATCATGTGACCTTAAAAAAAATATACACACACACACACATGCACACATATATATATGTATCACAAAAGTGAGTACACCCCTCACATGTCTGCATATATTTAAGTATATATTCTCATGGGACAACACTGATAAAATGACACGTTGATACAATGTAAAGTAGTCTGTGTGCAGTTTATATAACAGTGTAAATTTATTCTTCCCTCAAAATAACTCAATATACAGCCATTAATGTCTAAACCAGCAGCAACAAAAGTGAGTACACCCCTAAGAGACTACACCTGTAAATGTCCAAATTGAGCACTGCTTGTCATTTCCCCTCCAAAATGTCATGTGACTCGTTAGTGTTACTAGGTCTCGGGTGTGCACAGGGAGCAGATGTGTTCAGTTTTGTGGTACAGCTCTCACACTCTCTCATACTGGACACTGAAAGTTCCAACATGGCAAAGAACTCTGTGAGGATCTTAGAAGACGAATTGTTGCTCTACATGAAGACTGTTATATAAGCTGCACACAGACTACTTTACATTGTGTCAAAGTGTCATTTTGTCAGTGTTGTCCCATGAAAAGATATACTTAAATATATGCAGACATGTGAGGGGTGTACTCACTTTTGTGATACACTGTGTGTGTGTGTGTGTGTGTGTGTGTGTGTGTGTGTGTGTGTGTGTGTGTGTGTGTGTGTGTGTGTGTGTGTGTGTGTGTGTGTGTGTGTGTGTGTGTGTGTGTGTATCTATATATATATATATATATATATATGTATGTATGTATATATATATATATATATATATATATATATATATATATATATATATACACATACATACATATACATACATATATATATATATATATATGTGAAGGTGTATGTATGTGTAGCTTTTATCTTCTTATTTTTTTCCCTTTTTCTTTTTGCTTTTTGCTTTCCATCTCTCTCTTCTTCTTTCCGTACCTGTCAGACCTGGCAAGAATAAATAAAATAAAAAAATACAATTAACAAGAATAGCCTATAGAAAAAAATTATAGCACATGTCTTGTAAAAGCAAATATGTTTGGTATGCCTTCGGATTATCATTCCGATTGCGAAAACTGCCAGACATGACAGGTCAAAAAAAAAAAAAAAAAAAGGAGAATCAGCTGAGTGTTTTATTGACTTGATAATATTATTGTTTTTACTTTTTTTGGTGAGATACTTAGAAAAGTGTTGCCATTTAAAATATATTGTATATGAAAAGTGTGGGTGCAATAAGCCTAAGCTTCAGCCTGCAGCTTTTCAGTTAGTGATTTGTGTTCTTGCATTTATTTATTTCAATCAATCAATCTTTATTTCAAACATGCACGTTAATACACATAAAAAACAAGTCTACTTGCAATCTGTGACATTTTTTTTGTTTGAAAAGGATTAGGAGGAAGTGCTTATTAATTCCTGCCCCTAACTTGCTCATCCTATCTCTGTTTTTGATTATAACAGTCTAAAACATACATATGTGCATAATATGTACATTTAATACATTTTTCTTTGTGATATTTCACCTCTCATTTATTCATCTATTTACTGAAAAATAAATGCTGATAATTGAAATGATGATTTATGTCGGTTATGTCTATTAAGGAACATTGATCTTGGATAAATGAGACATGAACAAACATGACTCATAATAAAAACCATGCTCCACATTAAAAAGCATCTGTATTTCTCTTCTGCACTGGATTCAAATGGATACTGCTGTTCAGTTTCTACTAAAATCCTAGTAAAAAAAAAGCTCCATTGTTGATTTTTTTTTTCATTAGACGCACATTTAGCTCACTTAACAGCTGTCTGTCCACTCAACACCAGTCGGTCAGAATCCACACACTAAGTTCACAGTGCAACAGAAAAAGTGTCTAACATAATACAGAGAAGGTGGAATAGACCTATATAATATATAATTTATGTTACATATGTATATATAAAATATAAATCACTGTTTTTGTTTTGATATCAGACACACGGCCAAAAGAGTTGATTTACATAAAAAAATATTTTTAAAAAACTCACCTCCAGAAGGTGATAACAGACACAGAAGAATCAAACCCAGCACAGCTTTCCTGTACATGTTTGTCTTCTTCAGCAGAGGAGGTCACGTTCAACAAGCTGCTCTGATCTCTTTCGTCCTCCTTCGTCCTGAGTTGTGACGCTGTGATCGCTGCAGCAGCAGTTTTTAATTCAGCCTCTCCCCCCTCATCCTTCAGACTGGATGCAGAGATGGAGTTTTGCTGCCCTCTGCTGTTCACTCATCAAATTATCTGTGGGATATTGTATGACAGCAGGTGAAACTGTATTAAATCAACATTCATTTAATATTGCCTCAGGGCCCAGAGGGTAGGATGGGCCAGTCATCTACATCACACTGGATGCTGATAGTTACAGTGTTAGGGCAAAGTGCACACAGTATAAGAGTTCCACTATATGTAAATATTTACTGAATCATTTTAAAATGATGGCAGAAGGGCATGCTGGGCATCCGTCTGTCTTGTACATAACTCTATATTTTTCAGTTTTTACAGATTTCTCTTGGTTTGTAAAACCAGCTGCTAGGCTGCCATTAGAACTATGATTGATTTTTAAATAATCAATTTGCATTTTATTGAGTTTTTCTTGATGTACTGTGCTACATCAAGAACTGTGTAGATATTCTAGCTTTAGAAAAACGCATCTGGGTCTTCCCCAACCAGAAGCCCTGGATGACTCGGGAGGTCCAGCTACTGCTAAAGACTAGGAATATCGCCTTCAGGTCTGGGGACAGGATCATCTACAGGACGGCCCGAGATAACCTGAAGAGAGGCATCAGAGCGGCTAAATCCTATTACAGGAGGAGAATAGAGGGATATCTTGACAGTTACAACAGCAGGCAGGTGTGGCAGGGAATCCAGCATCTCACCAACTACAACCTCGCCAACCTCGCAGCTGCAGAAAGCGATGCATCGCTGGCAGGGGAGCTGAACCGCTTTTTTGCTTGCTTCGAGGTGAAGCCAACAGAGGCAGCCACACTACACCAAGGGACCCACAACACCGCAGCCCTCGTTGTAGGGGAGCACGAGGTGAGGCGCACACTGCGGGCCATTAACCCAAGGAAGGCTGCTGGACCTGACGGTATCCCCGGACATGTTCTGAAAGACAGCGCTGACCAGCTGGCTGGAGTCTTCACCGGGATCTTGAATAAGTCCCTCGCCCGGTTTACTGTCCCATCCTTTTTGAAATCCTCCACCATAGTCCCCCTACCCAAGAAACCTCACATTTCAAGCCTCAACGATTACTGGCCAGTGGCACTCACCCCAGTGGTGATGAAGTGCTTTGAAAAACTGGTCCGGGGTCACATCACAGCACTTCTCCCTCCTGGCTTTGACACACACCAGTTTGCCTACAGAGCCAACAGGTCCACAGAGGATGCGGTAACCACAGCCCTCCATGCTGCACTGCAACACCTGGAGCAGCAGGGGGCCTATGTGCAGATGCTCTTCGTGGACTACAGCTCTGCTTTTAATACTATCCTCCTTCACAGAATGGTGAACAAAGTGGCAGACCTCACTCTGCCTGCACGTGGATTATGAGCTTTGTGACCGGCCGACAGCAGAGAGTTAGGGTGGGAAAACACACATCCACTGCCCTCAGCCTCAGTACTGGCTCTCCACAGGGCTGTGTGCTGCTCTATTCTCTGTACACACATGACTGCACCCCTGTCTACCACAGCAACACCATCATCAAGTTTGCTGATGATACTACAGTGGTGGGGCTCATCTCAGGAGGCGACGAGTCTACCTACAGGGGTGAGGTGGAGCGGCTGTTAGTGTGGTGCAGGGAGAACAATCTGTATCTCAACACCCCAAAGACAAAAGAGCCCGTAATAGAATACAGGAGGAAAAAAACAGACATTACACCACTGACTGACTGACTTCCATTTCCTGGGGGTTCACATTGAGCAGGGCCTCACATGGAGAACAAACACCTTTGAGCTGACAAAAAAGGCCCAGCAAAGAATTTACTTCCTGAGTAAAGAAGAACAATATCAAGCAAAATCTGCTGGTATCCTTCTACAAGCGCTCTATAGCGAGCATACTTATATTTGTATATGGTATAACAGCAGCACTGCGGCTCACAGAAAAGTTCTCCAAAGGGTTGTGAATACAGCCCAAAAAAAAAATCATCGGCTGCCCTCTCCCTTCACTGGAGGACTTACACAGCAACCGTTGTCTTAAAAAAAAACCCCACAAAATATCATAAGACACCTCTCATCCCAGACACTCTTTGTTTGCACTGTTGCCTTCAGGCAGATGATACAGAGCATTAAGAACAAAAACAAATTGACTCAGAGACAGTTTTTATCCCACAGCAATAACCAAACTAAATGCAATTCAAAACAACCCACAAACCGACATGTAAGATGTGTGTGAGAATGTTAGTTATTCTTTATTTCTTATGTTGTGTGCAAATGATTACACACTATAGCTATTATTTTATGTATTTATTTATTTTTAGACACTGACTGATGGCACTTTTAATTTCGTTGTTCTTGTAACAATGACAATAAAGAGTGTAGGGATATTTATTACTACTTTCATTTATTATCTATACTTTTCTTACTGCAAGCGGAGGCCTATTCAATATTTTGTACTGTATACTGGGTGGGTCTTTCCCACTGGCAGTAGCTACACACACATTGCGTCATATACTGGGTGGGACTTTTCCCCACCCACAGCAGTGGGACATCTATCATTCTATATTATGTACTATGAGGGCCATTCTTCCACTGCCAGGAGGACTCATTCATTATCTCAATATTTTACTCTCCTTTCCCCATGGCTAATTACTGGCCCTGTTCCCAGGGGCCTCTGATGAGTCACTGCTACACATCATTTTATTTATCTACTCATTTATTTTCGTTTCTCAATATATGCGTCACTTGCGGTAGCCGCTACCGGCTTCCACTAGTATTTGCAGCGCTCGCTGTTTTGTTTTCCGTGGAAACCGGGTTCAAATGGCTCTTTCTGGATTACAGGTTGCCGACCCCTGCCCTAAGGAAATGTTATCGACAAGAGATCTATCTATCTATGAAATAAGTATTTGATAAATAGAGAACTTGACATTTAGCACAGAAACCTCTCTTTTGCAGTTACAGAGGTCAGACATTTCCTGTAGTTCTTGACTTGACAAGTTTGCAGTCACTGCAGCAGGATTTTGGCCCTCTCCTCCATACAGATCTTCTCCAGATCTTTCAGATTTCAGGGCTGTCGCTGAACAACATTGAGTTTCAGCTCCCGCCAAAAATTTTCTATTGGGTTCAGGTATGGAGACTGGCTGGGCCACTCCAGGACCTTGAAATGCTTCTTATGGAGCCACTCGTTAGTTGCTCTGGCTGTGTGTTTTGGGTCAGTGTCATGCTGGAAGACCCAGCCACAACCATCTTCAACTCTATTACTGAGGGAAGGAGGTTGTTGGCCAAAATCTTGCAATACATGACCCCATCCATCCTCCTTCAATACGGTGCGGTCGTCCTGTCCCCTTTGCAGAAAAGCACCCCAAAGTATGATGTTTCCACCCCCATCGTTCACAGTTGGGACAGTATTCTTGGGGTTGTATTCATCCTTCTTCCTCAAAACACGGCGAGTGGAGTTGATATCAAAAAGCTCTACTCTGGTCTCATCTGAGCACATGACATTCTCCCAAGGATCCTCTGGATCATCCAGATGGTCATTAGCGAACTTAAAATGGGCCTGGACATTTGCTGGTGTGAGAAGGGGGACCCTGTTTTCCTTGCAGGATTTTAATCCATGACGACATAGTGTGTTATGTCTTGTATTAAAGCCTAGAGGTCTGTGTCGAGCAAAGGGGGTATGTCTAAATGAAGCCTGTGTCAAGGCGCACATCGTTTTACAGAAAAAAAAAGTGACAAAAGCCAAACGAGACCCTGTTTTCTGAAATCACTTGACTGCCTCATTGTGTGATTCAGGTTGCTGAAAAAGTTTTGGGAAATGGAGGAAGTGTTCTGGATGAAACACAGGTATCAAACTCCCGGCATGCGGATCGCTTCCGGCCCGCAAATTGACATCAAAAATAGCATACAATTTGGCGCTTTAAGTTACTTTTTTTGACATTATGCCTTCCCCTCCAATTAGGAGGGTTAAGCAAAATGTCAAAAAAGATGACCCACAGTGTACCCTGCCACTCGCCCTGTGGTAGCTGGGGTAGGTTCCATCCACCTGTGTGACCCTGAACTGGATAAGCCGAGATGATGAAGGCTGATGCTGCACCTTTGTTTTTGGAGATGGTGGATCTGTATCTGTGAACAGCTCCTTTACAAGCCTGGAAGTTAAAGACAGAGAGGGATGAAGTCCAAACTTCAGGATCAATTTGTTCAACCCTTAACATTGCCCATGTGTTTGATCCAAATGTTTGTGGGCTCATAAACTAAATGAGAATCAAATGAACAACAGCAAAACTTACTCAGTACTCAGGACAAGAAACACCAATCCTTATTTAAAACATTAAGCCATAATAAAGCCATCTTAGGTGGTTGAAAACACTTATGAGTGCACCACCATGTGGTCAACTGTAAAATTGAAACTATAAAACTTTCATTGCATCCTGTAAAAACACATTTCCAAATCTCAGTTACCTGAAAGGTTAAATGAGGTGTCGCCAGCCAGCGGTCTCATCAAGAGTTGATAAGAATTATGAAAAAAAGGATATTTTATGAACAAATCCGTATGAGCAACAAACCATCTCTTAGCGGGTCTCACCCATTGATAATCAGATTGTACCTCATTGGTTGCCCAGCAGAAGTTGGTCACCAGACCAACCATGTCTCCATCCAGCCTGTCAACTGAACTGCAGAATTCTGAAAACATTAAAGACAAAATCCACTCAAATTACAGTATTGTGTCTATAATGTTGTAACTGTATTTACAGATCTACAGATTATCTTCTATTGGCATCACCCACACCCCTCTTTACTGGTTCTGTTCTTATCTCACAAGCTGCACTCAGTTCATCAGTCTTTCAAATCCTATCTACGGTGGCCGGGAGGTGCAAACCAAAATTACAAAATCTGAAACACTTTTACAAGTGGCAAAACAAATTTACATTTTAGAAACAAAATTACATTTTAGAAAACAAATTAACAATACGAGAAACACTTTTACAAGTTCAGAAGAAATTAACATTTCAGAAAACAAATTAACATTTCAGAAAACAAATTAACATCACTCGAAACACTTTTACAAGTGGCAAAATCAACCGGAAAGGGTAGGTACTAACTCCAAGGCTGACCCGGAAGTGATAACGGAAGCGGGCATTTCAACCCAAGATGGACAGCAGTCGAGTGGCGTTTTGCCCGTTTTGTGGGGCACATATGAGTAGATTAACGCGGTTTTGTTTTTCTTGTGGACGGTCCTTAGAGTTTTTAAATGGGACAGAACAGACGGAAGGTCCAGAGGCACAGGGGATATGTCAACAGCCGGATAATGCTAAACAAAGTAAGTGCAGCATAGCGCTCGCTATCTGAAGTAGCCAATGCGAATGAAAGCTATTAGTGTCATTGGTTAGCTCATTTTATTTTTTGAGACAGAGCTTTGTTAATTTCAGCAGAAAAACCTTGCCCGTCATATAAACAGTTCCTGGAATACCGAAGCTCGAAGTCCAAAGAGCGTCAGTCTTTTAACTACGGGCCTAGAGGAAGACACCGGGCTAAAGAACGAAAACAGGTCCAGGTAAGTTGTATAGTACTGATCGTGTAATCAGTACTGGACTGTCTGATTCGGCTCACTGTGAAACTGTGGTGGCACAAATCAGACCATGGAGGGACACCACATTCTCCATAGAAACACAAACGTATGTATTGTCTTTAATTTTTACCTTTGTTGAATACATGAAATTAATATCATCTTTGTCATAGATAAACATTGGATTGATGGTGCCAAGTGGAACTGATTTAAAACCTCTAAGAGGGAAAACAGTCCCGTTATTTGTAGACCCAGAGGTAGGAGCACCTGAGGTACTGCAACAAGCTGTCAAGAAAATGCGAACATTTAACAAGGACATAGAAGAAGGACAGTACATCCTGTTGTATCCAGACTGCTCAGAGGTAGTCCATGTGCCAGGATCAGAAAGGCCATTCAAATTGGCAGACTATAAAAAGGAACTAGGAAGGCCATATTCCAGAATCACATTTTTCATTTGCCTTGAAACACATTTTAAAGGAGGTTAGTGGATGTCAAGATTCAATATTTTTACGTATTTTACTCTGCTGAGGGATACATCTACAGTATCTACATGATCAGCTGTTTGTTTTTACAGCAGTGGATGATACCTCAGACTCTGATTCTGAAATTGTCATCACATCAAGGAGCAGGGCTGAGTTCAATCAAGCTGACACAGTGGTACATTATCAATTATTTATTTGATGATTTTCATCATTTTTATATATGGTAAAGGAACTGTTATTGAAGCTATTAGAAACTGCTGATAAATTTATGCACTTTCCTCACAGGTTTTTGAACCACAAAAACAAAGTACTCCCAAAGATAAGCCTGAAAATGAAAGGTAAGTAGATTTTTGCATCTAGCCTTTTTCACAGAGAGACGACCTTTCTAATGATTTATCAACCAAGAGGAATCTGTCATGTATTTGTTTACATTCTTATGACTACTGTGGTAATCATTTTATTATTTTCATTGTGTTTAAGAGATGCACTGGGACATCAAGCTACAATTCAGCCAGGACAGGTAATGGGGTAGACTGTGGCAGCCTGTCATTTTTTAGTGTTGTTGTTTGGGTCACTGTAGTTTGTTTTTCAGATATCTTTTGCTGAGGATAAGGATCCTTCTGAAACAAATCCAGACAAGAGCTGCTACAGGTTTAAAAAAAAAAAAAAAAAAAAAATGGCCAAGAAATTTGTGTGTGTTATACATTTTAACATGAAAATTTTAATTTTTTCAACAGTAAATACACAGATCTGTATGCACCAGGTGTTGAGGACGAGGATGAGGAGCTGGTCCTTGTCAATGTGGAGAATTTCCAACACACAGTGTAAAATTATCTTATAAGTGTGGCATACCAGTTTTTCTTTGTACAACATTGTTGATTTAAATAATTGTTGTAAAAGTGTGCACTGTCTGGGAAATTCTTTAATTGAATCACTTTTTGTCTTTACAGGATTGAGATGCACATAACACTACCTGAAATTGTAGCAAACCTGTCGCTTCCTATTGATCACAAAAGAGTCAGCAGGTTCAACATCTCGAGGGCTAATGTTTGGGAGGGAGCTGTCAGAGGTTTCAGACGTTCATCATATTCTGAAAACTGTGACATGCTGGTCAGATTTACCGATGATGCAGGTGTTTATGAGGAAGGGATTGACACAGGTGGTCCGAGACGAGAATTTTTAACTCTGCTAATGAAGCACCTGAAGACCGGCCAATTTTTGATGGACCAGAGGGACATAGGTTCTTGGTCTACAATGCAAATGGTATGCATAGGGTTAGATATGTGCTATACTAATGGATGGTTAATTATTAGTAAACATATGTGACACAGAATGTTCCCCCCCCCCCCAATATCTTAAAGTAAATAATGTATGTTTTCATTTTACAATATGAATTCATTCACAGCTGTTAGGGAGGATGAATACTTCCTGGCAGGAAAGATGATTGCAGTTTCAGTTGTACATGGAGGTCCGGGACCCCATTTCCTGTCAGAAGATCTTGTACAGTATCTTGCTGGCCAGCCTTCATTCAAACCAACAGTTAATTTAATAACTGATGAAGAAATAGGGAAAGCTTTGCGAGAGGTGGGGATAACATAAATCCAGTGTGGTAGGACAGAGTTTAACATAGTTCCTGCACTGTTCAATGATGATGTTTAGTTCCCACACATATACATTTGCAGAATTATGAATTTATGGTATTGTAGGGTTACAGCATGCTATATATGTCACTAAATAAAAATGGTCAAGATTAACACATGGT